>NW_023501281.1:0-110551 GCF_013396195.1 Fusarium tjaetaba | reverse complement strand
TTTTTTTTTTTTTTTTTTTAAACCATAACTTGGCTGCATTTGCTCAGCTGTGTGAACCTTCTTGGCATGAGACTGGCAGTCCCAACTTTATGGTTTGTTCCTTTGAACATTCGGCTTTGTTTCCTCGAGTTACCTGAACTTTCTTCAGCTTAGCATTCGCTCGTGGCGATGATTTTGGATATCAAAAAGACACAGGGCAAGGTTTAGTGCTCCAGGAAGACCTGCGATCAAGAAAGGATTCCTGTTATGAACAAAGCTTCTTTCTGGTTGTCCTGTCTACGAGACAAGGGAGCCATAAAACTTAGGCCCTGAAACATGAAGGAAATAATTTAAGTTAATTTCGCATCCTCTTCTCGAGTCCGACGCTTTCTTGCTTCTAGCGGTTTGTATGGACTCACTTGGCAGTGGATGCTGATTAAACGATTTTTCGACTACCTACAAGTTCCCTTGCTTTCACAGGCTCTCCCGATCCATAAAGGAATTCCTGCATTTGGGTTTTTGAGAGTATGTACTCTATCGGTGGCTGATTTTCTCCATGACATCCATACCAAGTACTCATATAACACCACTACCAAGTAAGCTCACCTCAGTCGGACTCTCATTTCAATAGCCAAGATAATGAGATGTTCTTATGATCCGTCGATTCTTGAAATATCTTAATATGTTATTCCTTTGATATATGGAAACTTAAGGAGAAATTAAATAATATAAGAGCTGGTCATAGATGAGTCAATGGAGTCTTTTGAATCCTTCCAGCTATCCGTACTGATCGCTGCGATACCGCACTAGGTAGCTTACAGTTCTATATCAACCCCCCGCGAAAATTCCATCAACTCCCTCCTAGGTAGGTACAGCATCAACAATACAATCCTCCGTCGCCAAGATGATGAAGAAATTTGCTCGTGCCTACTCTTCGGCGTCAGCCACTCTTGGCTCAAACCCTGTTCCCCCTTCAAAGATTCAGTACATTCCTACTTCGGGAAAATACCCCAAAGGCTTTATCGCTTCAGGTGTTTTGGCTGGCGTCAAGCCTGGCAATACCAGCAAGCCCGACATCGCCCTCGTCACTTCTGATCGTCCCTGCGCCGCCGCTGGTGTCTTCACAAAGAACAAGTTCCAGGCTGCTCCTGTGACCTATAGCAGGAAGCTTTTGCAGCAGAAGAAGAACGCGGGCCTGCGAAGTGTGGTTGTCAATTCTGGTAATGCGAATGCTGTCACCGGCACCGGAGGTCTTGAAGATGCTACCAGTATGGCCCGCACAACAGATCAGAGGGTTGGTGATGAGGACTCTACTATTGTGATGAGCACTGGAGTCATTGGCCAAAGGTTAGTTTCTTCAATTGGCTGAATTTGATCTTTCAATGGCTCACAATTAATCCAGGCTGCCAATTCAGAAGATTCTCGATAAGATCCCTACGGCTGTTAGCAAGGCTGGCAGTTCTCACGAGAACTGGCTTGATTGTGCAAAGGCCATCTGTACCACAGATACTTTCCCTAAGCTCATGTCTCGATCCTTTGAGCTTCCTTCTTCTCCAGGTGTTGAGTATCGCATTGCTGGTATGACAAAGGGTGCAGGCATGATTGCCCCCAACATGGCGACTCTTCTTACCATCCTGGCTACTGATGCTCCTATCTCCCCTGCGGTCATGCCTAATGTTCTTCGACATGCGGTGGACCGATCGTTCAACTCCATCACCATTGATGGTGACACTTCCACCAATGATACTGTTGCTCTTCTTGCTAACGGTGCCGCTGGCGGAAAGGAGGTCACTTCTGAGCAGTCTCCAGACTACAAAGCCTTCCAGGAGCTCCTCACCGAGTTCTCTATTGACTTGGCCAAGTATGTCGTCCGAGACGGTGAGGGTGCTACCAAGTTTGTTACTATCCGTGTTGTCGACAGTGCTTCTGAGGAGGCAGCCCGTGAGATTGGTCGATCGATCGCCAAGTCCCCCCTCGTTAAGACTGCTCTGTACGGAAAGGATGCCAACTGGGGCCGTGTCCTTTGCGCCACCGGATATGCTCTCATTTCGCCTCCTGGTCAACCTGTGAATGACGTTCCTGAGATCACTCCCGAGCGCACCAATGTCTCCTTCGTCCCTACCGATGGCTCAGCTGAGCTGAAGCTGCTCGTGGACGGCGAGCCCGAGCAGGTCGACGAGAAGCGAGCATCGGAGATTCTCGCTATGGAAGACCTCGAGATCGTTGTCAGGTTAGGTACAGGCGACAAGTCTGCTGTACACTATACCTGCGACTTCAGCCATGACTATGTCACTATCAATGGTGACTACCGAACTTGAGGGTTGCCCCGAAGGAGTTGACGATTTTACCCACAATATAGCCTGTATTGCAGGTCTACATGACCCGGCCTGTGAATTTTGATATGATCTTCACGATATCTTGTATGAATGCGCAATGAATGCGGTATGCTGGGCCTCAAGGAGACATGCTATGCAACGCCTTGTAAATATTTCCGGAAACCTGCTACGTGACATAGATTATATATTCACTTGAATCTCAAAATATGATTCCTGCATCCCTATCAATCGTAGGTCTAGTTCTAACCAAAACCAAGTATTTATCCGGAACTCCAAAGCGACTATTCCCTTACGCACTCAGAGTACCCTTGGTGCTAGGCACCTCACCCTCTTTACCAGGTATCCTTGTGGTAGCAGCCTTGATAGCAACAGCAAGAGCCTTGAAAGCACTCTCGGCTCGATGGTGGTCGTTGTCACCGTGGAGACAGTGGACGTGCAGCGTAACACGAGCACCCTGGGCAAAGCTCTGGAGACAATGAGGGACCATCTCAGTGCTGAGCTGTCCAAGCCACTCTCGCTTCAGACCGAGGTCAACAACACTGTAGGGACGGTTGGAAAGATCGATGACTGCGCGAGAGAGGGCCTCGTCAAGGGGAGCGTAGGCGTAGCCGAAACGGGCGAGACCAGCGGGAGTGCCGAGAGCTTGAGCGAAGGCATAACCAAGGGCGATGCAGACATCTTCTGCAGTGTGGTGGTCATCAACTAGAAATATCAAGTCAGTCATTTAACATGCCTCGGTGGCGGCGGTTCAAGGGCAACGAACTGTGAAGATCACCCTTGCAGTTCAGAGCAAGACTCCATCCAGCATGCTTAGCTAGGGCATGAAGCATATGATCGAGGAAACCAATTCCTGTGTTGACAGCGATCTTTTGCGACTTGCTGGCCTGAGAAGCATGGCTATCTCCATCATTGAGAAGACGGGAGTCAGTGTCCGGAGGAAAATCGCCGCCGTCAAGGTTAAGAGCAAGCTGAATCTTGGTTTCGTTTGTATCACGGGCGAGAGCAGCCCATCGGGTAGGTTGAGAAGAAGCCATTTCTGCGAGTAGATTGGTATAGTCGTCCAATTGAATGTTTCTCGGGAAGTTGTAGACTTTTAAAACTTGACTGCATGACAGGCTCCTGTATCGGCGAGTGCCAAATTGATGGCTTCTGATACGCTACAAATTCAACCCCGCCAACTTTTTTTATCGCCTCTGACAGAGGCAATGGTCGCTATAAGCTACCCCGCTGTTGCTGGAGCCACGCCCGCTGTGGCTTCTCAGAAGGGCCTTCACACGCTAGGCTCTGGTGGAGGCGCAAACAACGGCCGGGCGGGCTTGCGGTGAGATTAGATCCAGGTCATTGTTGACTTTTGGTGGGATGTTGATTGACGTTATTTCAAACAAACCATCTCCAGACCAACCCTACATCGCTACACGCCGAGCCACAGATAAACCGAATACCTGACGACTGGGCCCAGCACTCAATGAACTGCGAATAAATCAGGAATGGAGAATTTTTTGAGGGAATGGAGGCAAGATGCCCTCAACAAGGCGCAATATGAGTCGGCCATATTTATCGGCGACAAGCTACTTGCACTGACCAGTTCGTGATATACTGATATAAACAAATCTCTTTTCCATTGTCTAACATGATATCTCGATAGATGACGATCAAGATGCCTTCTGGCTCGCCCAAGTCCACTTCGCGACAGGAAACTACACGCGCGCCCAAGCATTTCTCTCCAGCCAAGACCTCATCGCCAGAAACCCATCATGTCGCTATCTCGCCGGTCACTGCCTGATAAAACAGTCCCGCTTCGACGAAGCTCTTTCTATTCTCGGCGATCGTAACCCAACGCATCTTATAGCCAATGGCGCGAGTAACAAGCGCAAGACTCAGCCACGCCACGGACGACGTCGCGATCCAGCTGCTGAGGAGGAGGCTGCCAATAGGAGATATGAAGCTGCTATGTGTTTTCTACGTGGCATCTGCTACGCTAAACAGAATGCTTTTGATCGCGCAAAGGAGTGTTACAAAGACGCTGTGCGAATCGATGTCCAGTGTTTTGAGGCGTTCCAGCAACTGATGAACAATTCGTTATTGTCGCCTGACGAAGAGTGGCAGTTCCTTGAGAGCTTGGACTTTGATTCCATTCATGTCTCTGGAGATGTGTCGTCTTCTCAGCAGGCTGCCGACTTTACTAAGATGCTCTACACGACGCGACTGTCCAAATACCGCAATCCTGCAGCCTTTGAGACAGCATACGATTCTCTCTCGACACATTACCACCTTGCATCAAATCCAGACCTACAACTTGCTCGTGCAGATCTTCTCTATACGCAATGTCGGTACCGGGACGCTCTGAATATCACAAATGGGATCCTACAGGAAGACAAGTACAACTTCAGCGTGTACCCAGTCCATCTGGCCTGTTTGTTTGAGCTGAAAGAAAAGAATCTTCTTTTCTTGATTGCCCACGACCTGGCTGATAGTCACCCTGAAGAACCATGTTCGTGGCTCGCAGTTGGTATTTACTACTTTTCGATTGGCAAAATCCCCGAGGCACGACGATATTTCAGCAAAGCGAGTATGATGGACGCACATTTTGGACCGGCATGGATTGGATTTGCACACACTTTTGCGGCCGAGGGCGAACACGACCAAGCAATTTCGGCCTACTCAACGGCAGCGAGATTGTTCATGGGAACACATTTGCCGCAAGTGTTTTTGGGCATGCAAAATCACGCTCTCAACAACATGACGCTTGCGGAGGAGTTTTTGAAAACAGCGTATGGCCTTTGCAAAACGGACCCCTTACTCTTGAATGAAATGGGTATCGTGAAATACCACCAAGATAAACCCAAGGAGGCAGCGCAGTACTTTACAGCAGCGCTTAAGATCGCTGATGATATGGATAGCGACCCTTCGGCTTGGTTGGCTGCGAGAACAAATCTTGGACACGCTTTCAGACGGTTGAGGCACTTTAATCGAGCGCTCGCCGAGTTTGACGAGGTGCTAAGACAGGGTGGCAAGGATGCGGCCATCTTCAGCGCGAAAGGGCTGATTCTCATGGAACAGAGTAAGTCTGAGGAGGCAGTAGTCGTTCTCCACGAAGCGCTGGCGATAAATCCTCAGGACAGCATCGCAACAGAGTTATTGAACAAAGCGCTAGAAGAGACGGCATTGATTGATGGCGCGGCAGAGTCTGAAGCTGAGGATCTCTTGGACTTTGAGCGCACGTTGGGACAACGGAAGCATGATGCAGCCGTCAAGGTCAACGGGAGTCGAAAAACACCAGGGAGACCGGAGAAGGGTAAGGGGAGATTGAGACGAACGAGACGAATGACGGTTTTGGAGGACGAGGACGGTTCGCCTGAGAAGGAGGGTAGTATGATGGAGATGAGCGATGATGAATAAGGATACCAGAGAGTAGACTCAGAAGGCATAGCAAGCATAGCATTGGGATGGGGAGATTATCATATGATTGGGATAGGTCTAGGCGTTGGTGGTATGATATGCATTGGGGAACACGACATGGTTTTGAGTTAGTGAGTGTATGAACATAATATTCTGTCTCCTCCGTATGAGAAGCGGTCATGTTTGATATTCTACTCAAGTATAAGTGATATCACTAATCAATTAGCACTGAATTTGTATCTCGCACTCGGATCTCGCATAATATCCGCAAAATAAGCTCTGGTGGAGTAACCGGCACGTTAATCCATCCGGGGCGTCGCATCGGGGAACCAATAATGGGGTGCTTATTCAATCGAATCCCTGAAGCAATCATGGTCAATGGAAAAGACGGAGCTGAACGAAGAGCGAGTGCTTTTGGCGTCTGAAAATGGAAGTGGCTTGATGATATGACGCGGCGCAGAATGTATATAAGAACAAGGCATTGGAGGTCAGCTTATACTCTTCACTCTTTATACTGAATTAGTATCATAAACAAGAACAACAATAAAATGTCACGATTCTTTCCTCATACTCCCTACGCAGAGGATCAGCCTCTTGCACGAACAATACTCACAACACACGTTATCGTGCGAGCGATAACACTAAGCTCAATCATCGCAACGGGCATAACAACAACACGCCACTTGGTCCCCTTTCTCCGCCCCAAAACCACAACGTTAGCATTCTTCCCACGCCTCATCCGCTCTGCATCAACAGGCGCAGTCGCAGCGGTTGGTGTAGGAGCTTTCATGACAATCAACCGTATGCGCGGAAGAGAAGAAGTCGAGTGGCAGGATCGAAGTTGGAGATTACTCGAGAACCAAGGTCAGCTTGAGACTGATGACTGGACTGCTATAGGCGCTGGAGCTGGGGCTTTGATAGGGGCCAATGCTCTGAAGGGTTGGAGAGGTGCAGTTGGAGGACTAGGATTGGGAAGTATGGGGGGAGCTTTGGCGTGGATGGCTTGGAGATTTGGTGTGAATGGGGGCAAGTTTCCCAAGAAGGAGGAGGATCTGTAACTTGTATTGTCTTTGTATACCCCATGTTTATCTAGTATCTATCTCTACAATTTTGCTTTAACTTGATCAATCTCTTCGATCTTCTGGAACTGATAGAAAAAGTCCAGGCTCTGTGGGTTCAACAACGTCCCGCTTGGTTTGATATTACTGCCCGAGATGATCTGCTTGACTGGAAGTTCGACCTTTTTGCCATTCACAGTTGTCTGAACATTGTTAGTCTACCATATGTCATCAGTTTTGACGGTAGTGCTCACCGGAATATCGGGCACCTCAAAGATATACTTGGGCACATGCCTCTTCGTCAACTCCTTGGCAATCCTTTCTCGAATCTTACTAGCGAGTTCAGCGTTGAACTTGACTCCTGGTTTCATCAACAGGAACAAAACAACGCTCTCATCATGGTCCTGGGGTCGACGCTGGCCTACGCAGAGACTCTCAGCAACCTCCTTTGCAAAGCTTCCCTCGAGCACTGCGTAGATGTCCGCACTTCCGAATCGAATCCCACTTGGATTCAAAACTCCATCTGAGCGGCCTAGAATATGAATATGGCCTGTCTGCGGGTGAACTGCTGCAAAGTCACCTTGTGACCACACATTAGGGAATCGATCAAAATATGCTGAAGTGTACTTCTTTCCTGGAGCCGGTGTTGTATCGTTCCAGAGATAGAGAGGGACATTGGGGAACGCTGCAGTGCCGACTAAGTCTCCTGGTTCACCATCAGGAACCGGTGAGATCGGCTTGTCGAGGTCCGCAGAAGATGGATAAATTGCCATTGGTGTTCCAACAACTCGTCCTGGGCATCCACCAGCGTAGATGGGAGATAGGGGATTCTCCATGACAAAGCAGGCAGCCTTGGTAACATCAGCAATAGCAAGAAGAGACTGAACAGGAGACTCACAATATCTGTACCGCCTGAAAAGTTAGCCAACTTGATATTCGTTGGAAACGCTCCATCATAGAACCAGTCAAAGACCTGCTCCTTCAACACCATTCCGGTACTCTGAACAGCCGTCAGACTACTCAGATCTGCCTCTTTCTGAGGAACTATTCCTTCTTTCATAAGTTCACCCAACCATCTTGGACTAATTCCTAAATTCGTAACACGCTGCTCCTCCACGATCCGTAACAGAACAGAACGATCTGGTACAAAAGGCGAACCATCATAAAACACAGTCCGTCCACCAAAAGCAAGTCGAGTAACGCTAGCAAGATACATGATCCAGCCTGTAGTAGTATACTGCAATGCAACATCCTTTGGAGTGATTTCACGATGAAGAATAGCCTCTTTAGCCACTGAAACGAGGATCGGACCGACGCCGTGAACGATGGCTTTTGGTGTTCCTGTTGTTCCAGAGGAATAGTAGACTACCATTGGGTCTTGAAACCCAACTCGTTCGATGGGTGGTGGAGTTGAGGGTGCGGAGGATAGGAAAGACTCGAGACGTTGCGTCTTGGGGATTTGAGAAGTATCGTGAGGAGAGTCGAAACGCTGAACAATGATTGCTCCTTGAAAAGAAGGGCATTCTTCCATTCCCTCAACAACTCCCTTGATCTTATCGCGAAGATCGATGACTTTGCCATTATAAAGAGCACCGTCGTCAAAGAAGACAAACTATTCAGGTCAGCATTGCTATGAGCTTGGTGATATCAAAGAGCTCACCTTGGGGTCAATCTGAACAGTCCTCTGCAACAGCCCTCCAACGCCCATATCAGTAGAGCTACTGCTGAATAGCCCCCCAAGCCAAGTCGTAGCTAGAAACACAACAAGTGTCTCAACAGCATGAGCACCGACCATGACGATCCTATCTCCCTTCTTGACACCTCTCTGCTTCAATGCACTCGCCAGCTTCCCCACTCTTCTCCTCAACTCTCCCCAAGTAACGTTTTTCACAGACGAGTTACCCTCTCTGACTTCTGTGATAGCGATAGTATCATCTTCTTTGTGAAGCGTTGAGCGCTCGCCTGGTGCACCGCCTGCAGCACCTGTCCAGAGGAGATTCTCGGCGTAGTTGATGCGAATACCAGGGAACCAAGTGGGAAGCTTTGTGATTGGGATCGATTCGTCTACGACGTATGAGTAGGAACCCTCGTGGATCCAGTTTTGAGAGGCCCAGAGTTGAGCGTAGAAGTCGCTGCGCTTAGAGACGGACCATTCATATAAGTCGTTGAATGTCTAAAGCGGGTTAGTTACTTGTGCCATGTTTCTTTCACATATAAATCTACATCATACCTTGAGATTTAGTCCATGTAATTTGTTTGCCTCTTGCATAAATGCCCACATCGCCGTGCTCTTGGGATTGGGGTGTTCCCAGACCTTTCGAGGTGTCTTTGTTAGATCCATTATAATATGTGTTTCAGTCTTGCAAACGTTTCTTCTCGGAATCAGCTCAAATTATAGGTGAAGACCAAGGATTGAACTACGGTGACTACAAAAGACTACATTAAATACTCTAGGATAAATGTCCGAGGTAACTTGTCCGACGCGGCAACGCCTCGCCGTGCTCTATCGTGCGGGGTTCCGTCCCCGACATACATACTCGTCCTTTCAGCTACGGCCTAACTTGGACTGCGATAGGTTGTGAAACTTTGTCGATCTCGTCTATACCTACCTGCATGACAATGTAAGCTACTAAGGACTTGTTCCGAGCCGAGGCTTGTGGGGAACCCTGTAAGTCTATCACCATCTTTGGTTGGCTGGTGTTTACATTCAAATCACCATCATCATGCCAGTGAACAGTTGCATAATCAAAGTACAGTAGAATTTACAAACTCTCCGCTGCTAAAAAGTTGATAGCAAGATAGAAACTGCTCCTGAATGCTAGAATATTACATCTTTACCATTTTGGGGTCATATCTGCCCTCCCTATACCATCATACAAGATGCGCGCGCTCTCTCAAAATCCGCCAACGCCATGCTTAAAGTCCCAAGACCATGCCAGCCATCTGCGCATCCATCTATTCTCATTTTTCTCCAAGTATAAATATTCGCCTTCTCTTTACAGGTATGGCATCCACAGCGCATCGCACTGTGCCAGGTTCATAGGATTGACTGCCTTTGCGATGGCATCAATCACTGTCTGGTTCGCAGGCAGGTTGCCAACAGGGCTGTGCGCTAGGCTGAGTGCCCGCTTGACAATCGATTCACTGTTGACCTGCACAGAATCTCGAAGTTGACCCTCTGTAATTACTCCGTTCCTGTGGCTGCCAGTAAACCAGAACAGCATCTCATCACGCACAAGAAGCGTCAAGGCGTGCTCCAGTTCGTATTCAGGCTCCGTCAAGCATCGCGCAATGGCCATCAGCGAGCATGCAAAGATGCCTTCAGTTGCAAGTGGTCCCATCAAAGTTTGGAGGTTAGGCGTGAGTCGGAATGGCACCGGTTCAGGGTTGTGGAAGAAGGGTTTGTTGGCGCTCATGTAGGACATCATTTCAGACCCCCAAACCTTACCCGTCGCCCTTGATATGTTGATCTTCTGTGGGTATCGGTTGTGCATGTACATGATGTACGTGATGAATGTCAACGCCGCAAGCTGGTACGAGAACTGGCGGCGGAATAGCCAGAACTCTGCAAACTGTGGGAACACCTTCTGGAAATATTCTATCGCCACTGTTGATGGCACCCACTTCTCCTGAATCGCGTTGAATACCTCCAACCGAGCTGTCGCTGCCTGCTCAGGCTTGTTCTGTTCATTGTTAGTAACAGCGAAACCATGTTCGTATCTTTGACAACTCACAGAGCTCTTGCTTTCGAGGGCTCCGCGAAGCTTCTCCATAGTGAATAGCACAGGGTCATCCTTTGACATGCCCATGTTTCGGCAATGATCCTCATATACCCCCTGTAGTGTAGTGTAGGATGTATCTTCCTGCACAAGTCTGATATGAGGTGCAAAGGGAACCATGATTGGTATCGTGAACTGCAAATCACGACGCCGACTCTCCTTCTTGCGGCCCAGTGTTTGGTTAAGCGACCGGAAGAGCTGCAAAATGCGCTCCTCTCGTCGGCAGTGTCGCGCTGCAGGGTGCTGAATAGCCCATTTGTGAATGCTACCATCATGACCACGCATCTTAATACGGCGGTAAGAAGCGCTGATAGATCGGACAAGATCGATGTTTGGAAGGAAACGATCGATGCGGATGAAGTCTTGGTTTTTGTCCTTGTGCTGCAGGTATTGACCTGGAACCTCCACCTCATCGAATTTGCCATACCTAAATTCACTTAGGTGTGGAGAAAAATTTTCAAGAAAAGCACGAGGTATTCGGTGATCCAACTTTTCCTCAAATTTGTTCCTCCAGCGGCGCAGCTTGTAGATGTACTCGTACATTGTTGGCTTGACAGTAACGAAATCCGCTTCGAATGACTTCTTGATGTGACTAGGCAGGATTGTTTCAGCAAACCGAGTGATGTTGGTTTCGGTCGCCGCCGGGAGCTTCACATTCTTGGCGAAAGATGGCGGTGTTCTACTAACGTAGGCCAGAGCATCGTTAAGAAGAGCAACAATTAGCCGGTATGCGTCTTCATCAGGGGGACACTTGAAGTTCTTCTGGATCTGGTCTACCATAGTCTCCATTGAAAGGGCCAGCAGAGGGAAAGCAGTCTTGAGGACTGACATGACTTCTTCGGTGTAATCCCACGGAGGCTTCTTCTGAGGCTGCCCTGGCTGTCCAGGTTGAGGGGTGGCCTTTTGTGCAGCCTTCGAAGGATCGGGTGTTTGCCCGTTCGTAGGCGCGGGAGTGCCTGTGGCGTTGCTGCCGTTCGCTTCTCCCTCCGCCTTGACTGGGGTACCATCAGCCGCATTTGCAGTGCCTGGTCGTGATGATGCTGTACCAGGCCTGGGGGGGTCCTGCTTTGTCATGGATGGTGATGCGCTCGCCTTTCCATTGGATGCCACAGATTGTGCGCGTTGTCGTGCTGTTCTGTCTCGGGCTTCTTGATTCTTCTTTATAACAAGAAGATCCTCTCGGTTGGTACGAAGCTGGAAGTACAAAGCCTGGGGATATGACTTTGCAATCTTCAGCAGCAGTTGGAAAACACGAGGAGCTTCCTTATGCCCGAGTCCCGTGATAAGTTGTTGGATGAAAGTGATCCAATACCACACGGGTGTTTCACCCTTGAAGTCATCAAAGCCCAACGCGATCGTGCCCTTGGCGTCATCCAAGCTGAGGAGCCACAGGATTCGTGCAAGGAGTTTGCGAGACTTAGCATTCTTGTAGCTTCCCGCAGCTTGCAAGTACGAGGTAAGTGCTTGTCTTGCCGCATTGAGGTCAGTAGGGTCTTCCTTGAACTTGCGGTCGTTAAAGTAGCCCCATTCTGCCCAAGCTTTGGCGGCACCGATGTCAAAGTATAACGCCGTGCCATAGGCCGAATCGGCCTCATCCTTTTGCTTGAGCTTCTCCAAAAACATTCCCTTGAGGGTGTAGAATTCAGCTTTCTGAGACGGGCTAAAGTAGTTGAGGTTTGTATTGTTGATAACATCCAAACCACTCGAGAGCTCGTCAGGGTTTTCATAGTGGCATTTGGCCTGTTCACGAAGCTTCAAGAAGGCTTCCTGAATCTCAATATTAGGCAGCGTGTAAATGCGGCTCAATTGATTGATGCAAACATCAGGAAGGTTATGCTTGCGAGCGACATGGGCGAACCTATTAATAATCCAGGCAGTCTCGTGGAAACCGCGATAAGCAAACGAGCTAGCACCGCCAGCGTTTTGCTGTCCTTGTTGAGGAAGCAATTGCAGATACGTCTGGTTGATGAGGCTGAATATGTGCTGTCTCCAGGTGACGAGATCTTGCCAAGCAGTGATATCATCCCACACATTCGGGAGTCGATCGCGCCAAGCACCCAGCAGTAACTTCAGTTCGCCAGATTTGACATCCAGGTTTGTCTGGTTGGTATTCGCAAGGCTCTGGCAAATGACACTGGCGTCGTGAAGCTCAACCAACTGTTGGAAGTTCTGAAGAAGTGGAACGTGGGCATTGGTCAGGCGCTCGGGCAACTGGTGCCATTTACGGATTGAGAGCTGAATTGCCTCATCGCACACGCGAGCGAAGTCCGTGCTAGCCTCTTTCTGATTGTGAAATTTGAGAAGTGACATGAAAGATTGGAAGAAGGCTCTGCGGGGTGTAGGGGCGTCCATAACGCCCTTGATGATATTATCCAAAGCCTCGCGGTGTTGCTCATCCTGCCACATGTCTGTGCTTCGCCAAGCGCACTCGAGAAGGAGATCTTGGAAATTTTCATGCTTAGCGAAATCCTGAAGAATCTCCCACTGTTGCAGCTTTTGTGCACAAAGAACCCAATGATCCTCCCAAAGCATGTACTCGGCTTGGGAGAAGGGGATCACACCAGTTCTGGCCTTGATCTGGGCGTTCTCATATAGCTTTTGGGCCTTGTCCCACATGCCGTTCTGTTCGTACGACAGCGCAGCATTAGTTTCAACAAATTGGCACCGACGCCGCCAGGTACCATAGAACAAATCGTCTTCCTGGAGTGAAGCGTAAAGCTCGACAAGAGCATCGAGGTTGCTTTCTCGTACCGTAGCGGAATCGACTTGGGGTTTAATGGCAGAGTTCTCAAGTTGAACCAAGGCAGTATACCAAGCATCGTAGGTCTTGGCCTCAAATTTGAGGACATGTGGTGGAATCTTGCACTCAGGCCAAGTCTTTGCGGCCCCGTCGAGGATTGACTGAATGACGTTAGGGCGCTTGTCAATTTGCCGGCTATGATAATCTTTTGTGAGCAAAGCAACAATGCCGCGTTCTAGATCAATTCGGTCGTCCTTGGCTACAGACGACCAGTAGATTGGGAAGAGGGTTACCCAAAGGTTGTGAGCGAGTTGGGAATCGACATGCTGAAGCTGCACCAATGGTTCGATGACGTCCTTCACCTTGATGTCTCCCAGTTCCGACATGAAGCGACGATGAGTAGCCATGAATGATTCGAACTTGTCATCGATAATGACAGTAGGCTCCCGAGCCTCCATCTCCTTCGTGAAGATTGTGAGCAGGCGAGAAATCGGTAAGGTTCTGAAGTCGGTTTGGTATAGTTGGATATTGGCGTTCGTCTCGACTGCTCCGAGTAACAGCTGTGTAGCCTGCGCGAGCCAGTATGAATCTGAGAGTGTGTCCCAGTTCTGAGAGGTAAGAACGTAGGACAGACGTGCACTGGCCGACTTGGATAAGCTCTTGTCAAAGATAGCCATGAAGCGATTGCGCATTTCAACATCCGCTGCACGAGTGCCGATTAGGAATGCATGCTCCATGCGAACAGTCAATTCTGTGCGGGTGATCTTGGGGTCCTCATAGATGCGAATAACAAGGTCCAGGAACTTGGATAGCATGGTTGGGTCTTGTCGGTGTTCAAAGGAGAGCATTTTATGAAGAACAGCCGTCTTCTCCTTAAGTGTTGGCCATGTTCCTTCTGATCGGAATACCCACCCCTCAACCATGTTCAGTATTTCCTCACAAAGTTCAATTGACATGGACTTTTCAACCAAAGTTGCTAGGACGCTGAGGAAGGGTCGTCGATTGTCGCCCAGCACTTCCATCCGCAGCGCTACCACCTGGATTTCCTTGATCATAATCTTGGTTTGAATCTCAAGATCGTAGGCCGACATTTCTCCGCTTGGTGTGTTGGGGTCCTGGTTCCTGTTAACACCAGCTGCCTGGCTTGCAATAGCATTGAAGTGCTGGACATGTTCTCTCGCATGTTTGGATTGGAGAGCCTTCATCAGAGAATTGATATGCTGATCAATTACGTTGGGTTTTCGCTGGCCGAGAGACCACAGAATATTGACACCTGAAGTAAAGTTGCTGCTGTTCATTGCTTCTGTGGCGACTTGTGACAGGTAAGCAACAATCTCAGATGTTTGTGTCTCCGTTTCACCATCGGCATCGGCGTCCTCCATAGGTGTGTCGTCTGGTACGGAGTCCAGGATGCGTTTGACAATCGATCGGAGTTCACGGTTGTCGTCAAACTTCTTGTCGGAAAGATGAAGGCAATCTTGGATCTCGGGGTTTTCTGATTTGAGGCACTTCTCCAGGACTTTCTGGATAGCCGGCATGCTCTTCTGGATCCACTCGTCTGACTTGGAGTTGAGCACGATACGGACCACTTGAAGGGTGTTGATGATGTTGGTTAGGAATTTGTCATCGAACTTCTCCTTATCTGTAGGATCAGCCGTAAGAATAGTTTGTGTTCGCTCGCTCGCCAAGATAACCTGAGTTACATTAGGAAAGAGGTCGAGGTCAAGGTCGCCCCAGTATTGTGGCTGCACCAAGTTGTAGAGGAGTTTCATAGCCTTCTTGCAGAGATCAGTCAACGCAAGAGGGACTGGGGGGATTGACGATGAGACATGATCCCGGGGTTTCGCGGAAGGAAGTTCGTAGCGTTCATTTAACTGAGCAATGAACTCAACAAGATACTTAATCATCTTCATTCGGAAAAGAGGGGGGATCTGATACTCCGCACGGCCAACTGGCTGGGAAGATGCATTTGCCTGCTCAGACTCCAATTTTCTCTTCTTCGTGTTTGGAGACTGGGAAAGGGACCTCGCCCCAAAAGATGCCGATTTTCCTTCAACTCGCCGTTCTTCCCATGTCCAGATCAGCCACATCATGTTAAGGCAGAGCCTCTTGGATTCGTGCGACGCGTTTTGGGGAGTGGCGAGCTTCCGTAGAGAACTGATCATCAGAGTGATGTATCTATCACGAGCTTCATAGAATAGATCAGGATGTCTAACAAGGAAATGGTAGATACTCGTCATCTGCTGGGCATTTTGTCCTTCGTCGACGAGAACACGCCGGGGGGCAATGGCCCAAGCCGCAACGCGCTCGTTCTGGCCAGTTCCACATCGTTTCGGTAGCATAGGGGCAATGAGTTCGAGTGCTTGAGTAACCAAGGCGCGTCCCTCGTTCTGGTTGGCTTTGAGGAGAGAGAGGTACACCTGAGTGACAATCTTCGGAGGCGTCTCATAATGAGCGATGAAGTATCCAATGACTACGTAAGCAGCATGCTTATTAATGACATCCTCAAGACGAATGAAGGTCCATCCGAACTTGATGATATCTTTCCGGGCATCCTGAAGGGGTGTATGATAGTATTTGACCAACATTGCCGAAAGCTGCAAAACCTCATAGCGAGTGTGGTCAATGCCAGGCTGAGCTTGGTCGTCCGTTGTCGACTCCGGTTGAACCTTCCAGATCTTGCTGCTAACTGCATCAATGACAGCTCTATCCATAAGTCGAGGGGTCCTGTTCTGGTCGAGCTGTTTCCAGTTTCGCATAACGTCCATCGCAACGATTGGGTTAACGATATAATGGAGGAGGAAATGCTTCATCTTGTTTGAAGCAGACTTCCCAGCATAGGTATCCAGGCAGCGGAGGACAATGGTTTTCCAGAAGTCAACTGCATCACTGCAGATTATTCTCTGGTAAATGAAGGAGAACAGCTCCTGGGTGACCCGTAGCTCATCAGATGTCACGCACTCGATCAAGTTGAAAAGAGGATCCAAGTCTTTGGGTGCCCTTTCAAGAGACTTGACGAGGATAGTCATCAACTCTTCAGCTGCTTGGTAAGCAGGTAATCGGAGATGTGCGGGAAGGGTGTGTTGTCGAAGATGTGTTTCCAGCTCCTTGCCAATACTCTTAAGCCAGTCGAGATGCTCCTTTTTGTCCATCCACTTCTCTGCGCTGGGGAAATGGCTGAGAGACTCAAAAATGTGGATCGCGTTCACCATGGCAATGAACTTGGCCTCGCTGTTTTGGCTGATAAGCTCATTGCAACGGGTAATGAGACCATCGAGATTCTCAATTGCGACTTCTCGCAAAGCATTACTGTCGGCATGTGCAAGGACCTGGGCCAACAACCGGCCATATTTGAGGTCCTCGACTTTGCCGAAAAGGAAGGCCCAAATTTCCTTTGGATATCGATTCATGTATCTGTAAATAGGCAAGCGGAAAGGACTCAGTTGAGTTCTGCGCAACTTTTCCTCTAAACCAAGAAAGCAGTCGATCAGTCGTTCCTTAAAGGCTTCAGCGGGAGCAGGAAGCAGATGGAAAATGGTCAATATGGCAGTGATGATCTTCATCTGTGGGTGTTGGTCGAAGAAAGTAAAGGATATCTGTTGCAAGGCACTAGGCTCGACGATTGAGTCGATCTGTTCTAGTAAGCGAGCACCGATCTCGACCTTGAAATAAGAGGTAAGCAGCTTCAGCAACCTGGACAAATTGTCGAGTCCTGCGGTGCTTAAGCGTTTAGGGTCCGAGAGGCTCTGTAGCACTGGTCGCAAACCTCCCTGTAGGAGCTCCTTAGGCAAGCGTCTATCGACTGATAAGACAGACTTTAGGGCATCGTTCGCCGCATTGATGGTGGGTTTTGACTCTGAATACAGGCATTTAAAAAAGACACTGAGGATCTTGGTCTTAGTCGGCTGGTTGGAAAATTCCTCAAACGTCATTGCAGTTGTAAGAAGCTTAATACATGAAACTCGAAGGTTGACAATGTGCTCATGAGTACGGAACTCCGCAGGCTTGTTCGCAAGAGATTCATCACTAGCATCCGCAAGCGCCAACGACTCCATCAGCAGACGGTTTAGGTTCTCATCAAATGGGACCCAGTCGTTCTTCAAGCTCATATGGTACGTCATGGCATTGATGTAGCCGATCTGAATACTGAAGGGCAACGCACGTAAAGGCTTGGCAAAGATGGGTTGCAGAATCTTGTCCTTGCAGGGTTCCAACAGTTCCCAGACCTCACACTTTGCCGCCGTTGCAATGAGTTCCAGCGAGTGTTTTGCGGTCTCTCGAACATGCTTGTTCATATGGTACAGATCGTTGCCAAATTGTTGACAAATCTGGGAAAGTCGAGGTTGCTTGAGCTGAGGGTTTTGCGTCTGCCCTGGTTGTTGCGTGATGGGCAGTGTATCCTCCTTAGTTATGTCTTTGGTGATGCGCTTCAAGAGGACCTCCAAGCTAGTTTGAGCCAGGCAGCGCGTCTTTTCAGGAAGATCCTGGGGCATGTCTTTGACCACATAAGTAAGCGCACGGATAAACTCGGTTTGCTTGGATGTGATCCACGTGTCGCCCAGATCAAGTTCAGTAAGCAGGTAATTGATACCTAGACTACCACCAGTCTTGGTGAACCACTCTTCTTCATAGCAGCTGTGGCAGAAAGTGCTGCTTAGATGACTGAAGAAAGGAAGTTTGCCAACATCACTTTCTGAACCAAAGATAATTGCTGTAGCATCATACATCTCACGAATGGCACTCTTGCCCGCCTCGCGCACATCAGGGTGATCAGAAGCCAGCGACTCGACAATGGCGTCCGAGAGATTGCGTGTATCGATGTGCAAGGGGCCCTCGCCAGCATTAGGGTCGAAGGGGCTAAATGTGCGCTTCAAATCCACCAAAGCTCTACCAATCTCAATGATCGCGAAGTGCTTGCAAACGTTCAGTAAGAAGGTGCTGGCTTCATCCTTGAATTCCGGGAAAGAATGGGCAAACATGATGGCCTTGAGAAGCCGTTTGACGACCAGGTCTTCGCTCTCCTTCTTCGGAATTGATCGCTCACGGTCTGAGATCTCGAAATTGGCGGTGTTGATCTCATACCTTCTCGCAACCAAATCTTCAGCTTGGAGTCGCAAAAGACGCGGGAGGTCATCTGGCAGCTGATCATAACCGATCCGAAGTTTGAGTTGTGCCTTGATCAAGTGCAATGCTTGCTTTTTATAGTAAGCATCATATTGTTTGTTGTGATTATTCTTGGTTGCCTTTGGAAACTCCATTAACTTCTGGATAGCAAAGTCGATTCCCATGTCAGCAGGGAAGGCTCTGTCCTTCTTCGAGCCCAGAAGTCTCAGATCAAAGCTCGAAGGATCATCGGCATACTCCCTATAAGTAAGCGGCACAGCACTAGTCATAAACTTCCTGTTCCTCCCACCCAGTTTACCAAGAATTCGCATCGTGGTATGAGCGTGAAAGTGGCTGTAAGGGTGGGGTTTGAGATGGTCAAAGAGAGCAGTCATCAGTTCATCAATGACAGGTGCCATAATGGGATCAAGATAGTCGGCTGTTAGGTTATCAACACACAGCTCCAATGTTCGCAGCCCTTGTCCGACAAGATCTGTGCCTGCGCGCAGAGCAACAACAAGTGGGCGCATCAGGAAGCTGAGGTGCGGTAGCAAATGACTAAGTCGAGCCGGGACTGTGAGACAGAGCTCCACGTAGAGGTCGCGCTCAGATGGCTTTCGTGCAGCCATGAGAAGATTGTTCAGCACATCCAGAAGCATTTCAAGCAAAGGGAGGATTTGCTTGTAAAGCTGCTCGAATTTACCACCACCAATGCTGCGAAACAACGAGCGAAGAAGGAGAAAATAGTTCATTGGCTCTTCTGCTTTTGTTGATAGCTCGATGGATTTCGTGACAATGTTGACAACGTGTGGTAATAACACCTGTTCATTCTGGTTGGCGAATAGGGTAACGGCCATGAAAGCCAACTTGAAGAGCCTCAACAGAATGGATGATTTCTTGACATCTGCAGAGCCGACCTGGTCGATTCGCTCCATGAGGAATTGTAGAAGCATACCGCAAAAGCTAGGGGAAGTCGCTTCGCTAGCGAGAAAGAATTGTGGTATATGTAGCAACGCTGTATGTTCAAATATCATGTCATAAAGGCGCGGAATCTCCTGCTGGAACACCTCGTGAAAAGTAGCCGGATCAATGGCATGGAAAACGGTAGCAAAGGTCTCAAGAAGGTCCTTCTCCTCCTTGCTACATGAAACCATGTAGAAGTTGGCCATATATTCTACTGGCGACATGTACTGGGACTCCGCTGCTGGCTTCTCAATCTCATAGTACCTGAAGACATACGCACCCTCTCGGAAGAGCTTGATGATGACCTTAACCTCTTCGGCTGTGAAACCATAAGAAACATCCTGCCAGTGCGTGGGAGCATTTTGAGCGTCAATGGGTGTCCCAACGTTACATGTCCTCAGCTGATAGAAGGTGTTCTTTAGGCCTGTCATTAAATTTCGGAATAGGAATTTGTTATCGACGACAGGGTCCGCACCTCGATCTCGTGGGTTTGATGTCTTGATTGGTACTGCAGAAAAGATATCGGTTTCATCCCAGTCGGGGGGACTGTCCTTGTCGGCTAAGTATGTCTCAGGGGTGCCAGCCTTCATCTGTTCACGGTACAGAGCAGAGAGCTTGACAGCATTGGGGTATTGCCGGTTCATGGCCGCAAACTTGTCGGCAATCGCGTTCAGAATCATGATCAGATAATGTCGTGCATCCACCTTATTGGGTAATTTCGCTATGCATTCTGCCATGTTCAACAGGAGCTTCGCGCTCATTGTCTGAAAACTTGTACCTGGGAAATTATCCTGCAGATTCCTAGTGTAGACCTCAACAGTCTTCCTGATCTGTTCCGGCTTCAAAGAGTCTCGGACATGGTGGATGAGATCAGCAAGCATGCTGTATGCTAAAGGTCGCATCGTCTCGTGCACTGTCAATCCATCACCAGTGAGCGTTCGCTCATCCAGGAGCTCGTCAATCTTGGGAATGAAGATCTTGCGGAAATTATAATTGATGATATGGCGAATCGCAACAATCAATTCCTTGCGTGTGCCGGATTTCTCTCTAGGGCAGTCTTTCAGGAGACGCAAGACGATGTCGGGGAGTCGAGGCAAGAAGTCATTCAGATGTGAGGCGTATTGCCGAAGAAGATATGCCAAGAAGCTCATCGTTTTAACTTGAGCAGTGATGAAATCGGCAAATGCCACCCGGTTCTTGATAGCAGGGCTCACTCCCGTATGGATTGTTCCTTTGGCAGCAGCATCGGCGTGTGCTTGCTGTTGTGCTGAAGCTTGGAGACACAGCACGTTCTGAATGAGAGGGACGAACTTCCGGACGTTCTGCTGCACCGTGTTTCGGTAGACCTGGAATATGGACACCACAATAATGGGACATTCGGAGAGAACCTTGAAGGAGTGCATGCCCTTGAGCAGGGGGCGGTTCTGTTGCTGTGTATCGGTGCCAAGATCGTTGACGGAAGCGACTGGTGAGCCTGGCCTTGGGGACTGGAAGTTCGTCTGCGAGTTGCCAGGGGTTGAGGGCGCTCCTGGTTGCGATGGCGCATTATGGGGTGCATTGTCAAGCTGCTCACGAACGACCTTCTCCATTTGCTCGAAAAGCTCTTGAATGAGAGTGAGGAAGAGCTGCACTTTGCCCTGTAACACCTTGTGCTGGTGGCGCATAATGTCCGATATTATCTTCACACATATTGTCGCGTTCTCTTCGTTGTCTGTTCGTACAAGTTGCATCAACAAATCGACTGTTTCTTCGGCATGGGGTTCGAAGGGTTCGGGAGGAGCGGGCTGGGTAGGTAATCGGTGAATGACCTCGAGGATGGCCATCCGAAGTTTCTGATACATGTTAGCAGCAGATTGATCCTTTGGACTTCCAGACTGACCTGGTCTGGTGAGTTGCTCTGGAAGATGCATGGTCCGCGTAAGATGGTAAAGAAGATGGGCATTAATCTCTTTAGGAAGGGCGGGTATATTTGACCACTGGTATAGTGATCTAAGCTATCGCGCAACGTAGTTGCAGCTTCAAGCTTAAGTCTAACATCTAGATTTGGACCTCGTCAGTGCTCATAGTCACAATATTGCAGACATGCGACAGCAGTTCCGGTGGGGTAGATTTCAAGTGTATTCGTACCGATATCAGTTGCGCTGAGTCGCTTAACGACATCATCTATAGTGGTGCCCGACATGGCTGCATTATTGGCGAAACTCCATCCGCAGAGGTGTTGGTATAATGCCGGCCCTTTAAAGTTGAGGGCAGGAAGATTTGAGCTAGAGAGTTGCTTATTGCGATCGATATCGTGTCATTAACAACGAACAAAACAAAAAGGCCAATCTGTAAATTGTTTCGCACCAGTCTGTGGAGGTTTGGGGCGTGATATCGGTGAGGTAATGTGGAGGATTTGTGGTGGTTTGCGATGGGCGATAGGTGTATGGTCTTGCTGGGCAAGCTTGAAAGTCGAACTTAACGTGAAGGTCTGTCGCGTTGAAAATTACAAGAACGACTATGCTGGGGGGTGCAGCCGCCAATTCCTCAGACGCTAACGCCGTGTTAACTTTTTACCGGCATTAGCTTCACTATTTGGCCAATCATGCTTGATTTACTCTCCAGGTCAAGGACCACGAGCTGGGCGCGGGCATGACTGTATCTTATCTTATATCTTATCTGTTCCTCCTCGACGACCATGTAAGACAAGGATGAGAACAATCAGATTGTGCTACATTGTTTGAAATCCAATGCTTGATTCCGTAATTCGGGCCTTAGAAACAACAATAACTATTTGTCTAGTATATAATATGGAATATCTACATAAAACATATTAGCGAAATCAATTTCACAACTCAATATGCTTGTCAAGCAAATAATAGCACAGAAAGGGGAATTCGATACAGAATTCCTCATACGTGCTGATTGCCCCACCGATTGCGGTGCGCTTGATAACCTCAGCTCAGGGATAGGGTAACAGAGGATGATTCACATCCATATCAAACAGACTTCAATCTAACTCGCAAAGGGTTTCCCTGCTTGTAATTCTGCTCTCCTCTGTGGACTATATATTGAACTCTATTCTTTCTCGCCAGGCTAATCTTCTTTATCACGAATCAACTGCACCACTTTTCAGTACGCAGCCTTGTAACTGGCTTATCACATCCATCTACATAGTGACTCAACAACTTGAGACTCTCACCTCAAACCCAGCACCGGGAAAATGAGCGGCGACTTCACAGCTTTCTTCTATGGTGAGTGATATATCTTAAGACTTTTTGAACCGTTTTGACTAAAGCTGATGCAGGCACCTTGGTGGGTTTGCAAGTCGTTGTCGAAAGCGAGTACTAATCTTTGACTTTAGATGGCTCCCGAGGTGTTCTTCACTGTCTGCTACGGCAATCGTGACCCTCCCAAGGCCATCAAGGACATGCACACATTCACTCCGGCTATCCTGGACGGCTACTGTCGCCACAGAGTTGAGTGTGCAGATTACCCTGCAGTGGTCCCCGAGAAGGGTCACTCTGTCCTTGGCATATATGCCACTGGATTGACTGATGGCAATGTTGACAAGCTCGACATGTTTGAGGGATCTGAATACTTCAAGGAGAAGGTCAAAGTCAAGGTTCTTAACAAAGACGGAACTGCTCCTAAGAAGGAGGAGACCAAGGAGACATTTGTCTACGTTTTCGACAACCCCGATCACCTTGAGAAGGGCGAGTGGGATTTCGAAGAGTTCCGAAAGTCGAAGATGAAGAACTGGACCAGAGCTGGGCTTGGTTTCGGTGAGGGTAAGTTTACTCAGCCATGCTCAGGTGCTCATACTAATGATACGGATGCAGATATCCCTGAAGGAACCGGCAACGATGGGTGGGAGGAGTGGAAGTAAGCACCTGTTTCTGTAAGCGCTTTCCGGCATCAGAGGTCGCTCGCTTGCTTGATAGCAATGTATTTGCCTTTAATAGCGGTGAAGAATAGAGACACTGGCACCATCAAACCGGCTCGCGGAATGGGCCTCATAGATAAGATGATACAGTCGGACGAGATGAAATAGACAAATCATTATCTCTAAAAAGTTTCGCAAGCGCTCGGTCATGCTAAGAATCAGACAACGCACCAGGGAGTAATTCACAACTGCAGGTCTGGCGTTGGCCTTGTGCCGACAGAGTGTTGGGCCTCATTAAGTCATGGGCGGTTAAGCTGTCCCAAGCTGTCGGGACGCACCTGTCCACAGGCTACCGTAGCCTTTATTTCAGTATACTGAAGATGGATGTGTCTTTGCAGTTGCTCTAATGAAGGGTATAAGCTAGAGTCTCATCTTTTCCAGATTTAGTACATCTTTGCAGATAATACGAGTTCGCGGCGCATTAGGTCTACCTGCTGACGAAACGTTGCGGTGAATCCTTTGAGTAACAAGTGTCGAGAAGCTTCCTTTCCAGTGCAAGTTGGAATCAGAATTATTGATTAATAAGTGTACAGTGAGTGGCACAGAGGTTTGTTCTGTATTAATCTATGTGAGATGTGGCTGATGGTTCCCGGTGGTTCTCCCCGAACATGCTTGGGTAGGGTTACAGGTGGAAATCCCACTCCTCCTCGTTCAAAAGGAATGACTTCACGCCACCTGTTTACGCGGCTGCTATACCCGGCCCTGTTCATTATGTTTGAAACTTAAGACAGAGACTAATGAGATCGACAGTGTTCAATTGGTCTAATAACACCGCGTGGATATTTGATGAAGAAAATGTGGTCGGTGCTTTCATGCGGATCCTCAAATTGAATCTCCATCATGGTAGTCGTTGCCAAGTTTTACATGTACGAGCTCAGTGAGGGTCATCTGAACTCAAGACCCTTATTATGACCATTGACCTTTGTAGATTATGAGAGAATCGCCGTGTTTCGTCCGACATCACCCCCGTATTTTTTTCCCAGGTCCGTCTGTTGGTTGGGCTGCATGAGCTTCTGGTCACGAGAATGGCCGAAGAACCACCTAACCTAGACATTTGTTACTGAAGGTATATCGGCGACTATACGCGATTCACCATTGGTGACGGTATATAAGAGTGTTGAAAACAACAACAACGCTATTTCGAGCCATCTGCATGTAGTGCCGTCAGCCCTAATGGAACTGTATCTGGCGTTAATGTCACACGGCGATTGGATCTTATCATGCCCGGCCAGATCCAATAGAGGTACAAAACATCAAACTACTGGTTTCGGATCCAATCTTGTGAACTGTGCTCCAGTAGACGCAAGCGTCATCTCACCTTGGCCTGAAAGGAATCTAGGCACAAAACCTCTGTCGATAGACCATACGCTAAAAAGACTTACAAGTGTCATCACTCACTGTAACTGACCACTCAGCCTGCCACGTTGGCTAGGAAGAAGTCTCGGTTCCCTCCGGGCGCTACACATATTCCCAGCTTGCCAACCAACATCAGATCTCTCAACCCCACTCCAACTCCAACACCACCTCTCGTCCAAACCCGAAACACCAAAACACCAAGACGCGAAACATCATGACAGCGCCCTGCAGAAAATTATCAGAATGAGGCCTTTATCCGCAACTTACGCAAGGTGCCCACGCCTCGTGTATGATACCTTCTCTTTATGATTGGCTTGTCATAAAAACCCATTCTCACTAGGAAGTAACTTATGAAACTGTGCCTGTTTCATGAGAGAGAAGAAAAAACGATTATCTCTCCGAGAGCCCAAGGAACGGTTCCCTGCTGTCCTCGTTCGTCACACGGAGGTAAATCCCAAAAAGGGAGGAGTGTCAGGAGACATTCTTTGAGATCTTTTCGACCACACGTGAAAGACTTTTGCCCTGTTGAGGATCTACAGCTACCCCCTGACTTGGAGGCGATCGTCCAGGGGATACCTGAAGATGGCAGGCCTCCAGAATGCCCAGCCTGCAATGACAATGGGTCCAGCCGGACCTCCGATACTATCAAGTTGCACCAAGGTCCAAGGTCAAGGTCAAGCTACTCATGGTAGCTGCGAACTTATACCTAGCGGTATTTCGATGTGAAGCAAATATATTTGCGAAATTCCTCCCTGTGGCCGTCAAATCTCACCATCCTCAATTTTTCTTGTCTTGGCCAGAGTGAGACAACTGACTGGTTCTGGACTTCCAAGCCACTAATCCATTTCAACACGATCGCTTGGCCATACCCCTGTCTCTCAGCCTTATATCCCTGTCATCGCCCCCTGATTGGCATCGGAACCCCGCTATCAAGAGCTAGGTTTCTCGTAATGGCTGGCCCAGCACGTCGGACTGCTAGCAGGGGATGAGACGGATGTCCGAACAATGCATTGACTCGACAATGAGCTCGGATCACTGAGGCAAATCAACAGATGGATGTCGGATTATTCTGCGAATCCTCCTTTCGAGCATTTCGCCATGTTAGAATTCAAGGGGCATTTTCATGGTGGAATGTATTCCAGGACATGAATAGAAACCTGCTGTGCTGTCCTCCGTAGCATGACGTTGAGAGCAGGGTTGTTCAAAGTCCCCAGTCTGGCTATCGTCTTTCCCGAGTACTTGGTTCGACAGGGCCTGATTGGTGGTCGCACAATTGGAATCCCTTGCGTCCCAACCACATATTCTTTTCTCAGTCATTACTTCACCGACTAAGCTCCCTTGCCACCATGGAGAATGTATGGGCGGCCTACGCTAAGCTGACAGCATTGAAGCCGTTGACAAACGACAAATCATTGAGTGGCTCATCATTCTCGTAGAAGGCGCTTGAACAAACCACACAGGGGCCTCGCAGCTGAACAAGGGCGCCGGCAATAGATCCGTTGTCGTCTTCCATACAGATCCCTCTTTCAGGCAGGGCAGGTTCCCTGCAAACACACGAATCGCTAGTCAGGGGCATAAACCTCGTCTTTTCCTCCGGGGTATGCATGGGTCCAGTCCACTCACACTTTCCTTTCGTGACCAGATGAGTCTTGAAACATTGTCGTCAGCCTATCATGCATCGCTTGCTGCAAATCGTCTCTTAGTCCTCCGGGCCTAACCCCTCCGCCTTGCTTCGAAACGAGACTCAGCAATTGCATTGAAGAAACCTGAGTGGCTATGCATGTTTACTAGAAGTTGACTCTTCCCTGGCTATACGGAGAAAAGGTCCACTATGATCGCCTCTGAGTCGCATGCAGCCGCGTCCGTTCGCGGGTGTTTCTCCCGCTCACGGAATCCCCTTGCCTCGATGTCTGCCCTCAGAACACTGGTGGCCAGTCCATCGAGCGAGCTCAAGTCCATATAAGACGCCGTTTCCTCCCCCGTGTTACCATTCTTCTTCACCAACGACTTCAAAAGTCTCCAGCCAGTCCTTCAAAGTGAGATTGTCTCAACGACATTTCCATTCCTTCTTCTTTCTTTCCAAAGGCTAGTCCTTTCCTCTGTCTCGACGACATTCACGTATTGCCTGGTGCAATTCGACCCTTCCTTCACTCATACCCAAATCGAGCTACGACTCTTCAGTCCTATACCCATATCACTCGATTCTTGTCTTGACGACAATCTCACTACCTGAACCTTGAGTCTACCGTCCGGAACGTTCAGACATTTCCACCATTCAATCAAAATGTTCGCAAAGGCTTTCACTTTTGCCAGCCTGGCTTCTCTTGTCAGTGCTCATATGCTCATGAACAACCCCAAGCCATACGGAAACCCAGACAACAGCCCTCTCTTGGCAGACGGATCAAACTTCCCCTGCAAGGGAAAGGTCAATGATGGCTCCGGTGACAACGTCTACAAGCAAGGCAGCACCCAACAACTCTCATTCACTGGCCAAGCTGTCCATGGCGGAGGCTCTTGCCAGGTTTCTCTCACCACTGACAAGAACCCTACCAAGGACTCTGTTTGGAAAGTCATCAAGTCTTATGAAGGAGGCTGTCCTTCAAGAACTGCAACAGGAAATCTGGGCGACAATGCTGACGCCCAGAACCCTGACAAGTACGACTTCACAATCCCCAAAGAGTTGGCAGCTGGCGAGTACACGCTTGCCTGGACCTGGTTTAACCATGTTGGCAACCGCGAGATGTACATGAACTGTGCTGCCATCACTGTTGAAGGCTCAGGTGGCTCTAAAGGCCTTCTGGACTCTCTCCCCGACATGTTCGTCGCCAATGTTGGCAATGACTGTGAAACTCTTCCCAACACTGACCTTAAATTCCCCAACCCTGGCAAGGACGTCAGCCAGCTCAAGTCTAAGCTTGATGGTCCTAAGGGCGATGGATGCCAGAAGGCTGGATCTGGTGGCGGCTCGGGATCTGGTGATGGCTCTGGTGGAGGCGATTCTCAGCCTTCTACTCCTGTGGCTGCTCCTACTACCAACAACGGTGCCCAGCCCACTCAACCCGTCGCTACACCCGCTCCTAGTGCTGGCAATGGCTCAGGCGCCGGATCTGGTTCCGGGGATGGATCAAATGGCACTCCTGAGATTCCTGGCGGTGCTTTCATCACTGTTACCCAGCCTTCTGCCACTCAACCTACTGCTACACAGGCTCCTGCTGCTTCCGAAACTCCCAAGGATGGTTCAGGCTCTGACGAGGGCAACCAGGGCGGCGACTCTGGTTCTGAAAGCGGTGGGTTCGCGGCTGGAACTGCCTGCACAAACGAAGGCGAGTGGAATTGTATTGGTGGCTCAACTTTCCAGCGCTGTGCCAGCGGTGCTTGGACTACCGTTCAACAGCTCTCTTCTGGCGTTACCTGTACTCCTGGCCAAGGTGCTGATATTGCCATGACCGCCAAGAAAGGCAAGAGGAGTATGCGCCGAGCTCAGCGTCACAATGCCTAGCCCAAAAAACATTCATTATTATATTTAGGGTCGGTCATGATTTCGGGTCTCGGAGGTATGGAAAGGCGTCTGGAAGTCGTTCTATGTTCTATTAGATAAATTCTTATGGCATTTCATAACAATACATATAACTTGAGACCAACAGCCTTGGGAGCAAGCAATGTGATGTAATCAATAGCGGGCATTGTGACGCAATATAATGTAGTAAATAACCCGTCACTTGGAGTTCCGCATTGAGATATTGTAGTTATGGGAAAACTACTTCAGGCTCCCCCATGCTTTTGACACACTTCCAAAGGACCCTGAAAAGAGTCCATCCGGCAGTCTGCTGAAGAGAGATCTTCCAATACTTTCTTGGACTAAAATGACACGAAGATTCTAAAACACTAGCAATAGGGCAACAAGTAATATTGAGAAGTAATATGATTTTTACTGGCCATTATTCATGTACCGCATAAGGCTCATTGAAATTGTAACAATCCCAGCTCAAACCTAGAGCCATGTACCACTTTTGATCTGACTTTCTGGCTGTGGCCTTCTCCTGAACATGCGCCATAGAAAGCTCTTTTTCACCTCTAGGGAGAGCGGATCGACTGGCACAACATGAGGATCCATTTCAATTCCGATATGGACATCCCCATCTCTTCCGATATACCTCCCGAAACTGAATGTTCGAGATGTATTGCCAGGAGTAGCAGCATTATAGGCAGGCCCAGCAAGTCGACTTGGTGCGACATAGGCTAGAACAGAACCCAAAGTTGTTGGCAGCCGAGGTAAAACAAAAGGAACGGCCCTGCTGTAGAAGATAACAGCAACCACTGCGTTCAGCGCTAGAACAGTCATAGTCATGATGAAAGAGACCTCTTCCATGAATATTCTCGTTTCTTGCGTCCTTCGAACCACAGTCGATGGTTTCATCTCGCTTCTGGAATCAAACAGCTGTTCATTTAGACTCAGGAATATGGCAAAAACCCGACGGTATATATCTTCGATGATAGGTCTCAACTTTTCTGTATCCGGAGGTGGCCGACTAGGATCGATGACATCCCGAGATCCCGTCATAAGCACCGTGAAAAAGTTCATCCAATCTCTTGCCGTAGAATCGTTATGCCATTGAGCTGCCAAGTCGTTCCATTGGTTATGGATATTCTGAAAAATAAAGTCCACTTGTGGTTCCCAGCCTTCGTAGTCCAAGGTCGTTTCCGATTCGCTCGTTTTCTCATAAGATAGGACATGTCCAAGTGCATCGACAGTGAGGTTGAACATGGCTGTTTCGAATATTGGCCGGCAGGTCATGAAACTGGCGTCTACAGTTCCATTAATCTTATCGGCTTCAGGAGTACGAGCCCAACCCATTATCAAGGTTCGTGCACATGAAATTGGCCCGTAATTGTACCCAACTGTCGTTATTTTCTCCTCGGCGGAAACACCTGAAGAGCGATTAAATGTGTTTTCTCGCATGTCTTGACTGAGAAGATCGATGCCATTACCACAATCGCGTTCTCCCACCTTGCTGAAATCTCTGGTTGGGCGAGGATCTTTGAATATGGTCAATCGTCTTGTGGGCACCGCTGTGCAATTTGCTTTGGCACCGAATCCTCGAGCCGGTATACTGAAAATATCGCTTGAATTTGAATCCTTCGGCTTACTAAAGATATGCCTCTGGAAATAGTAATCCTTCGAGACCCATGGGGGAAGTGTAGTTCCAGAGGAGAAGTTAGCCATTGCAACATAGTAATGATCAGAGTACTGATTTGTTGTGATCACGTCTCGACTTAGAGTCGCGTCGAGGCTGAAGACTGAGTCATTATCGAACTTGGCCACGAAAGCTGGGGCCAGGTTTTCGGTATACTCTGCTATCATAGGCGCTTCATTAAAAAGAGAACCCATACCAACTGCCAGAAGGTTGGCAAGTAGTGCCATTGCGCATACCAACACGAGGACGAAGTGTCTCGACTTCAAAGCCCTCCAGATAACGAGCTGTGGGGGTATTGATGTATAGGAAGCAGAGATAGTTCGTGAAGGTTCTGCTTTGCCTTGCCAGAGATCTCTAAAGGGCTGAAGAACACAAAGCAGTCGATTAAGAAGAACCCAGAATGGCTCGATAAGTGTCGCAAAGATTGTCGGAATGTAGTTTTCCAAGAGTTGTAATACCTCGAAGTTCTGAGATGGGCGATGCAAACCTGAGAAAGGTCAGTGTCGTTCTAGGAGATGAGAAGACTGCATGGGATGAAGCAAATCACCTTTCAAGACTTTCTCCTGGTGCTTCAAGTAAGAAAGTCCAACCATGGCGCCGAGTAAAACAAGGACAAAAAGTAGTCCGCTCCACCTTCTAAGAGCCAGTGGTTTGATAGGCTCATAATATCCTTTCTGCAAGCCAGCATCGCAATGATCAGGCCTTAAAGAATCCCCAATAAACTTGTCAATCGATACTTTGGTGCAATCTGAACGCTTGTCGTGGTATAATCGGAGCTGGTCTTGACGAAATTCTTCAAACAATGTCTTTTCATCGGCACTATCGAGTGACGATAGAGCCTGAAGGCATTCGGGACTATGTCGAAATATTTCAAGGTATTTCGAAATGGAAGAAGGGTTCATGGGGAGCTGACATGGAGAGGTACGACATAACCAGAGCACAAGGCCTGTGAATATGGCGATGACGACCATCAGACACTCGACCGACGTCGCGAACACTCTGCTTACTACCACGCCTGTAAGGAAGAAGTCGACAGAGGCGGTAGTGTTATTGAGTTCAGTGCCATTGACAAGTAAATGATGAACAGCTAGAGAAAACAAGTATTGGTGGGCATCGTTATACACTCGCTCGAGCATTTCCCTCGATGAATAGTCTGTGACTGGATTGTCTCTTCCTGCAAGTGCATAACCGACCATATTCGAGACGGGCTTTGCGAGTCCAGTCTTGTTAAGCCGTGGATGCTGTTCAACAACACGAGAGAAAGGATAGTCCCGAACGATGATCTTTTCTGACACTCCGTTTGCTAAGATGTATTCGAAAGCCGTTGAGTTGAATTCTTTGTCTGTAAGGATCTCTCTTGGTCCGATAGGGTACATAAAACTGGTATCGGGTTCAAGGTTGGACGATTTGACCCTTGCCATAACGCGTTGCTTGTAGTAAGTTGGTTGACAGAAAATGGCAGTAACGTTGAAATGAGGAATTTCAGTCATGGGGATAGTTTCGGTAGTTCCGTTCAAGTCAGTTTGCCTGGCCCAGGTTGCCAGAAACTGGTGCGTTGAGTTTCTGGTTGGTGGACATTCTGGATTCCCAAGGTATATGTCGGCATAGGCGTTTGAATAATATCCAATATAATTCATCGTGTAGTTAACGCCCCGTCGCATATTGACAGTTGCATTACATCCCTGGCCATTAAGAAAGTTGTAAGCTAGTGTCGCACCGTGTTCGTTTCGATGAATATCTGCCTGCCAGCAGCTCAGTTCCGTGGTCAGCTTTGTAGTTTCCGCTGTCCAGTTAGTGGGAACCTTGTCTGGAGCTGTATTGCTCCTAAGGTAGAAAGGTAGAAGCGCATATTTGGATGTGGTGAAGGGTGGATATGGCTGGCCTAACCAACCAACCGCATATCCATTGTTCAAAACCTCAGGATCCAAAAGTGTTACCTGCTGATTCAATGGAACGAGCTGGGATCGGTGCGTTGTGTTTGCTGCTTTAGTCTGGTTTATCACCTTCGTTCCCAGCAGAGAACTTTGTAGTGGTGTGAGAAGCCAGAAAACCATGACCATGGCTGTCCCCCCAAAGAAAACTGGCCAATGCCTACATGTGAATTGTTAGGAGTAGCTGGAATATGAGAACGAGGAAGGATTCACTTCTGTTTTGCCGCCTTAAACGGAACCAAAGCCACGAACTCATATTGGTAATCCAGAAAGAGCGAGTTCTCAGCTGTGGCGCCGCCTTTTTTGGACAACTCAAACCATGGCTGCATCCTCTTGACATCCAAGTCGATCCAACTCCATATCATACTGTACAACACGGCGATTATAGTTGGAACATAAAGGTAACTGAACTTAGCGTATCCTGGAATATCGTTGAGGGTGGGTGAGAGGGCTAGTCCACCCTGAGTTGCACTTCGTTGTGCTAGTGTCTCGATGGCGATGGCTAGAAGGATCGTAAGGGCGATGACGGCAAGCAATATCGGTGTCGACAGCGAGAGTGGTTTCCATCCTTTTCCCCTGTAGTCTTTCTCCTCCGGAGATACCTCTTTCACACCTGTAGTGGTCCTAGCCTTGGCATTTCTCTTTGGTAGTAGTGGTAGACTCTTGTCCAAGGAGCTTGGTGTTGAGTCGGCTGTCACGTTGCCCTGCAGCCGAAGCGCTGCCGTCTCCCAACTTGACATAACTAATTAAGAAAAAGGAAGAAGTGGCCTGCCAGCCTCTACACAAATTGTGTGAAAATAGAAGAAAAGATTTCGAGGCTCGAACGCCAGGCCACAGCCGTATTAAGACTATCGTATCATGGGCATAGTTGATGAACAGCAGAACCTTCCGTAAGAGGCAAGTGTTTAGAACCAACATCTATCAATCCGGTGAGTAAACAGAATCTCTAGCGAAATAGCAGAAGATGTGTTAAGGTAAGAGGAATATGCATGTTGGTCGATGGTTCATTATTACGAAACAGGAATAACTGGGCCTTCAAGGATCTGATACTACCTAAATTTACAGAATCAGCCTGGACTAAGCGCCGAACGAAAGTCAACCAATACTAGCTCCTGTAGATAGTCCGATACTTCAGCTTTCGCGCTATGTACTGGGAGGGTCATCCTTGCAGAGTGCCGCACCATCTGTATAGACAACTCAACACGGTGACAGTTTCAAAGCAGAAAAAGACACCAGAACTGGTGACCTCCTCCCCATTACTTTCAACTAATCGTTGACTCTAGAGAAGAACTTGCGTTTCGGAAACAAGACGTTTGAAGGGACTAATCTGTTGTTTGGGCACAGCATTAATGTTAAGTGGAACCAGCATGTGGAAGGGGCTTAAAGAATGGGCGGCTAATTGACCGTTGCGGTTGGACGGAGCGCTAATCGCTCAAGCGCTGAGCCTTTTAACTCGGTTTAGTGCCGGGTGGCGCCTTTCCGCAACGCGGGAAATGAAAGATGATCTGCAGGGTTACCTTGTTTTCCGATTGGACGCTGTGTGCGAGTGTTGGTGATATCCTGAGATCTACGGAGTTATGCTGTAGATGCTCTCCACCGAAGAGTAGCGTTGTCCTATTTTTACAAATCAAATTAATTTGGCGTAATAAATACCATATTATTATACTAAAGTTCTCGTAATAGATTGGCAACGACACTGGTCGGTGAGAACCTGTTTCAGCAAGTGTTAGATGGAATCTGAGGTATTGTTTCCAGTAGATACTTGCAGTTCCACAAACGATTCTAATACCTGAGCCCTACTTCACAAAACCCCATTTTGGACCTCATAAGTATTACTCATTTTGATTGAGAGTAGTTTGCATATCACCAGTGACTTTAACTTGTTAGCAGCGAATGCTTTTTCAATTGCCTATCTAACAGGCAGTAAGTAGATTGCTGATGGGAATCCTAAAATTACCTATATTGAGGCCCTGTGGCAAATTTCCTGTCTGCTTTGCTAGTAGTGATGATCAAGAAGTTTGAAACCAAGAATCCATTTCCATTCTTGAGAAAGTGAGTTGCTCAGATACTCATATCGACTATCCCTCTTCATCCGCCTGTTTCGATTGAGCTTGGATTCTGGGTCCAGATAGATGTTACACTTAGTATACCTACGTTGAATCACGAACGTGAATGACATTTGCTGACGTTGTGTGTACTTTCTGTAACTATGCGTAGCAAACAGGGGCATTTCCTCAGGTTGAAGTCAATCTTATTTGTGCTGCTTTGTGTCGATGAGTAGCACAAGCCTCAGTCGTCACTGGATCATGCCATGAACAGGGGACGCGTCAGATATACAATCACCTAGGTATCCGTAGAAGAAAGCTCATCAATCGACAAAGGGAAAGATTCGATTCGAGTAATATTTGGGTAGGGGCGTTCGGCTAATCGTGAACTGAAAACACATACGTGAAACAGGACGTAATAGCGAACGCCGCTGATAAAAGGCAAATGTACAGTCACTGGTCTGTCCTAGTTCGGTGGGATTTTGGCGCAAGCTGTCGCATTTGATGACTTTTCGGCATGGAAATAGAACTTGCGGACCCCAAAAAGGTACGGAACTAAAAGCTTAACTAAAACATGGAAATTTGATACTAGGTTCCTATTTAATTATAAGAGAAAGAAAAAGAAAGCGATAGAAACTTGTTGCCTTCTGTATTTGATAGGTAAAGGTTCATGTAAGCTGTCTTAATCCCCAGATTGAGCCTTCCACCCCAAGTAAGGTGCTGACTCAGCACTTGCATCATCCATCGCATCTAGGCCAAAAAGAGCACTGCGTCAGCTACGTTCGTTTTGTCAACGCCATCATCGCGAGCATCGTCAAACTTTCCCGGGCGTCCAAATTGTTTCTTCTCAGTCAGCATCTTATTGGCGTTTATTATTTATCGTTTCCACCCATAGGTCTCGATTCACGAAATTATGACCAAATAAGCACAGAGCTCGACCCCGTACGATTTCATTCATCCTCATAACTAAAGCTTCGACCGCCACCGCACTGAGGCTGCTTCGATTCACCGACCCACGAATTCCGCGCAAACGAAACCGAGCCTTCCCAGCAAACTCATTTCACTGCTTTAGTGGACCGTTCCTCTTCACGTTGCACGAACAATTTACTCCACGGTTCCCTATCTACGAATAGTCCGACAAGTGCCACCCCGCAATCCACCAACTGGAATCCGAAACACGCCCTTTTCCAACGCACATTCTTATCTACGACCTCGCATCTTGATAAAGTGTACAAGCGGATTCATCAAGAAATACTGTCAATCATACATCGATCAAACAACTAAGTAGCTCCCCATGGCGAGCCGATACGACCTGAGGTCCGCCCAGGATCTAGATACGAGCTACACTTCTTTGCCTGGGACCAGTGGAATTTCTGTCACTCAAAACTCGACGCCGCTTAAGGACAGGATACCAAATCACAATATGGGAGGTATGTTTACAATGACTCTTATACATCAAGATCGGTAGCTAACTGTACGGCTTCCAGGATGTCACCCCTCAAGGTGGATATACGAACTCTTGCACAATAAGTTCACTGTATGCGATGTCTTTGAACGGTTGCGCAAAACGGAACCGAACACTCCAAATCCTTGGGATCACCCCCATCGATTGATGATAAATGGTAACCAGAGTTACTCAACCAAATCAACGCGGGTATTGTCCTCGCTATGCGTTGACTGCCACTTTCATTTTGTGTTTAAGATGTCATGGGACGAGCGACACTCTCAAGAATCATGCAACTTTCAACAGGGGCAGTGGCCTCCAAGTGATGCGAGATTCCCCTGGCATCACCTTGTTTGGGTTGGTCAAGAGTCGCAATCTTCGCCACTCGTTAAGATTGATGACAGACAACGAAACAAGTATTACCCGCTCGTTGCTTGCGAGCCTTTTGCATGCTCGGCCGGCCCATGTACGTTCTCCGTCACGCTGGAAATTTCGGAACCTCGCATGGCTCGCGAGTGGATTGACTTATTACTTGACCACAATACCATTCGTGAGAATGTGCGCCGTGCTAAGGAACAGGATCCGGACCGGTACGCCGCAGCAAATGATGACTGGGCACTGCAAGCTCCTCTGAACCTGAACACATACCTCAAGAACATAATTGAGGCCACTTCACAGGAGAACGCGAGGAGTATTTCCAAAAGGAACAAGCGATTCTTTGTACTTTTCGGGACTTCATGTTTTGAAATGTTCAGACAACTCGAATTCGAGGAAACAGTTGATGTAGCGGAAGATGGAGTTGATGGAGGGACTTTCACACCACCGATCCCTCCTCAGTCAGATAACCCCTCTGGTGCTACCGATTTAGGAACATATCGAGCATACATCGAAGATGTGAGATCTGAGGTTCAGTGCATTATCATTATACACAGAGGTGGCCAGCCTCCTGACCTTTGCACTCCTGGTATACATGCCGACATGGGATGTGCAGAGGTACCGAACGTGGACCCTGTCTTCGTGAACCTTGCGCGTTATGAGATCCTGGGAGTTCTGCCAAATCAGTCGAAGGAGATTGTTGTCAATGCTTACAAGAGACAGTGGGAAATTATTCCTGATAAACGAAAAGAGCTCATTGAGGCTCTCGTGGGTATTGGAAATGACCTTAATGACGAACAGCTCACTGAATATGCTACCACTCAATCATCAATCTTCGAGAGCCAAGTACAAATTCAACCAAACAGTGACGATCGCGAGTTGACGAGCGAGGCTTTGCTATTCTTCGGGCTGCAGCCTCCGAACGAATACAAGGCGCAATCCATCGTTCAAGCATTCCGACGAAAGGTGGCACAAGATCCCAGCTGTGCTGCCACCGCCCGAAATATGTTGATGCTGATCTCTCAAACATCATCCGATGATAACTACACGACAGAGTTGGTGATGGAGTATGGGGAGGGTTTCGGTTTCTCTTTACTCACGGCGAAAGAGATTCTTGGCTTGAGTGATGCCAGTGGCTTTGGGCCTGATACGTTGGACGATGTCAAAGAAAAGGTCAGAAATATGCGTCTGTTGTTGTTGAGCCTAGAGCATGAGTCTAATCAAGTGTACAGATTCAAAACGCCAAAGACAAGGATGCCAAGACAACTTACTTGGAGGCTATGGAGAAGATTGCCGAGCACACGAATTCAACCGGTCTCAAAAGCGCAGTTAGAGAACTGAGAGATATGCATGGCATTGTAGCTTCTGGTGAAAGGAGCGCCGCCGGCGCCTCCGCACAAGCTACGAACTTTGATCTTCCGGTCGGACTGGAGAATATTGGAAATACGTGCTACCTCAACAGCCTTTTGCAATATCTTTTTACTGTCAAACCTGTTCGAGATGTCGTTATCAACTATGACAAGTTTAAGCTCGACTTGACGGATGAGAAAATCAAGGAACGATTGCTTGGTGGTAACAAAATGCAGCTGGACCGTGGCGAAGCTGTCGTTGCTCAAGCTTGTAAGTTTGTCTAGGTAAGGCCGCTACAGCTTAACTGACCAAACTCAGTTGTACAGGAGCTTTCAGATCTATTCAACAATCTTGAAGAATCCGACAAGGTAGCGACGCGCCCGTCTCAGAGGCTCGCCAATGCTGTGCTATTGTCCACGGGCACACTCCTCAAGGAAACGAAGAGCTCTGTTGAAGCAACAACTGAATCTCAGCCGCCACCACTTCCTACTCGACCGCCCCCTGGACCCCCAGCACAGGAAAATAACGACGTGGAGATGATTTCTGTAACCGCCAATGATAGCCGCGACCCAATTGATACAGCTAGCACCGTCAGCTCGCAAACACTCGTCGAAGAGGATTCAGACCGTTCTTATGAGAAAGTGGAGACCTCTCCAACTACCACTGAAGATCAGGTAATTGACACAGTGATGGAGGTTGGACAAGATGAGGATGTCGTTAAAATCGGTCGAACGAGTGATAAGCCTATGGAAATTCCCGAGGATGTCGAAACATCGAAGAACGGCACTTCCCAGGATATTGTGTCTACTGATGTCAACATGCCGGATGCCGGGGAGCCACAAACGGTCGACCAGAAGGTGCTGACTGCTCTGGAACACCAAAATAGGTCTTCTGGTACCGACCAGCAGGATGTAGAAGAGGTGATGGGCAGCATCATCAATCGTCTCCAAGCCGCTATCCGCCCATCATTTGTTGACGAGTCAACCGGTATTCAATTTGAAGAGATCATGAAAACTTTCTTCGTTACCACCATTAATTACACCAAGAAGTTTGACGACAAGACTTATCAAAAAGAAATTAGTTTTGATCGATCTATTACTGCATTCCCTGCTCCCAAAGGTTCATGCTCACTATACGAAGCCCTTGGCCGAAATTTCGACCAGCAAATTATTGAAGAAGACAAACTTTCACGATATACAGCTATCCAGACGCTACCCCCTGTTCTGCACGTACTCATTCAAAGGTCGCAGTCTATAGGGAGCAAGAACGGCAACCCCGTACTAATTCCTGAAATACTGTACCTCGACCGATACATGGATACCCCCCACGACTCCCCGACCTTCAGAGAAAGAGTCAAGAGTTGGGCCATCGCCAGCCGCATATCTGACATCGAAGCCTCCAAGGCTGCAGTTGAGAGCATGAGTCCAACTGGACCCATTCTCGAAAGCATTGCACAAGAAGAGGAAGCCAAATGCAGTATTGCAGCTGTCACAGAAGACAGCGAAATGACAGATGGTGTGAAGATCGTGGAAGAGGACTGGAGTTTCGATGGGACGGTTGATGACGACTATCTTCTTGTTAGCCGACCCAGCGTAAACTCAGTGACCTCGACTGGTCCACCTTCCAGGCCAAAAGACATCAAAGACACCGAGACCGCTCTTCGGGAGATGATGGATTCTGAGCTTAAAGACAAGAAGGTAGCTCTGGAAGATTACTACTCCAATTTGAAGAGCAATCCATACCGGCTCCATGCAGTCATATGCCATCGTGGCCAGCTGATATCTGGCCACTATTGGGTATGGATTTACGACTTTGAACAGGGTGTTTGGCGCAAATACAATGATTCCAATGTCGAGGTCAAACGCAGCACAGCCGAAGTCTTGAATATATTGAGTACCAGTGGAGAGCCATACTTTCTTTGCTACGTCCGCGACGAAGATAAAGAGACTTACGTCGACGTACCTCGGCGTCGAAGACCAGCACCACCATCAGATACCTCGTTGGAAAACCTTGACGCTGATGGAGATATAACAGTCACCAACAACGAACCGCCAAAGTCCTCAGGGTCACCTCAGGAGCTTCCGCCCGCATATTCGGAGCAAAAGATTGACTAGGGACCTCCTCCACTGTCGGTTAGCAAAGGTGTAGCGTCTGTTCCGCCCAAACAGTCATCACCAGTTAGAACGGACGCGGCGGTGACCTCTGGAATCCAAAGCACTCAAAACCCAGTTAAGCGGGTTTCCTCGTCAGACGAAGACGATGCTAGTTCTCCTACAAGAGTAGATGTGTATGAAGCTCCGGGATCACCCACAAAACGACGAAGGCTTGTCGAGACTGATAAACGGGCACCAGAGCCCCCAAGATTGCCCCATACCTCTGAGAAGCAATCTCAGGATGACCCTAAAACAGAGCTTGTGATTGGCGCAAAACTGACCCATGAGGATTGTAACACAATAGCTCAAAAGGGCAAAAGAGTTGAGCTTGGAACCCCCAATCGAGCTATCAAAGCGGTCCAGAGACGGATTAAGTTGAAGGTGAAACCTCGGACAAATCCTCTGGATGGCGCTAGGCGGCACCGTGGGCCCTGCGGCATAGTACATCGCATTATCGAAAAAGCCAAGCTTCAGGGAAAGCGTGAGAAAGCTACCGAGGACGACGAGACAAAGGACCCGTAATCTGTGGTGTGAGAAGGACAGAGGTAGTAGAAAAGGATAGACCATTATTGAGCCAAAGAACCTTTCAACGGAGTTCATGTAATTAATAGGTTTTTGGGTGGGATTTCCTGGTGATGACATGCCCGGAGGATCAGATAGATGCAGAAAGAATAGCAGATAAGTCGTTGTATACTGTTTCATGAGTTGCAAAAAGAGAGCTTGGAGTTGACTCCATCTGTTTTAATGGCCAATTCGTCAACCTTTCATAGCTCATACTGCCCACATTGCTCGGGCTTTGATATCAACTCTCAAGGATTTCAATGTACCTTATCGGCCAGTGAAAATAGGCTTCCTCTTCTCCTGGAAGGCCTTGAGGGCTTCGTTTCTATCCTCGGTATTGACGACTCGCTCATACATCTTGTTCTCAACCTCTTCCCTTGCCCATGCTACAGCCTGAAGAGCAGCCCTCAGACCAATTGGCCCTCCTTCGCAAATCTCCTGCGCCAGTCTCACAGCTTCACTCAACGCTGCTTTTCTGGCCTCGCCAAGAACATCTGAGCCATCACGCTCATCCTCGGGTACGACCTCAACAAGCCGGTCGGCAATACCTAGAAAGTATGCCTCAGGAGCGCCAACGCGACGGCCGGTCAGGATCAGATCGCGGGCGCGGGAGAGGCCGATGAGAGCGGGAAGACGGTGGGTGCCGCCGGCGCCGGGGATGATGCCTAGACGGGTCTCAGGAAGACCGACCGTTGCATTGGAACTCAGAACGCGAAAGTGTGTGGAGAGAGCAAGCTCAAGTCCGCCGCCGAGTGCGACTGAGGAGATGGCCGATATGGTAGGGATGGGAAGGTTGGATAGAGATGTGAGGGTGTTGCGAAGATTTGTGAGAAATTCAGCAGTTCTGTGCCCGGTGATTAGTACATCACATTGATATTTGATATAGGGAATACTGACTCTCCCTGGCTCATCCCCTTACGCTCTTTGAGGTCCGCGCCAGCGCAAAACGATGTATCAACAGCACTAGCCAGCACAACAGCTCTCGTAGGACCCTTCTCATCTGCGCCAGCTGCACCACCAAAACGCTTCTGCAGTGGCAGTTCTTCGCCATTGGGCCCATATTGACTATGTAAAGCATCGATCTCGGCGCGAAGATTCGCTAGAAGAGCCCTTGAAATGGCATTTCGCGCAGACGGGCGGTTAAGCTCAAGAATGCGAATATGGCCAGTGTTTGGCGCGGGGAGGTTCGTTACGCGGATAAGAGGTTCGGTGGTAGAGGAGTAGTAACGTCTGAGAAGACGAAGGGTCACTAACGGTTGGGAGAGACGAGGTGCCATTTCGAATAGATCAATTGGTGATTGCTGGGTCGTTATTGATGATGGGGAGCTGAGCTTTGTATATCATCTTAAAGTATCTGAGACACGGCATTGCGAGCCGAGGAATGACGTGCATCGGTTGGTGTCGGTTCATAAATGTTAAGCCGATAACCGATAAGACAAGGACGGGATTTTAAGAGAAGCATCTGTAGATTTATGGTTAATCTAACTTCACACGGTTATATACATCCTTGCCTGTTGAAGCCTTTGATCATATTCTTGTATGTAATCCTAATGAGTAGGATATAGGGTTGTCACTATCAACGAAGCACGTTTGGTGGAGATGATGAGTTGGTCCAAGTTCCACATACAATTATAGGATGTCGATCGACAAGAAGACGGGCCAAGAAGCTGTTACTGTATGTCTGGTCGGCTTATATAGTTGCTATAATTATTTTCAATATGATGATAGGAATTGCTCACTATCACCTCTCTTCTAATCTTGAAAGCCTGGAAAACAAAACCCATCTCTGTCACATTACAAGCTTCTCTAAAACTTCCATTCTGGGGAAACGTGCCAAGACAGCGGCATATAGACTAATTACAGTAGCAAGCCCAGATCCCAGTCAGCGACGAACTGGACCCATTGGATTGGATCGTCAGCCTCCTCCGACTTCTGTTGATCTTCTCTTTCTTCCTTTCCTACTCTTTGGCATATCGGGTAGTATAGCCTTCAGATCAAACAAAGACCATGGAGGGACGTTCTTAATAGAGCCCGTGGAGGATACACTACGTCTCACCAAGAGACATCTCCGCGATGGCATCAGCATCCATTCTGCAATCGCTGTCGACCTCTGCAACTCTCACCTCGTCTGTGCCATCATCTACAGCCTCGAGTACACCTCTCACTATTCTCATTCGCGATTCCATCGAAGGAACGTCGGATTTCTTCCCGTTTCTTGACATCGCCGGTCTCGGCTCTGGCTCTGATGATGTTGACTCGGGACTCACTTTCAAAGAGCTTTTCGCCACGAGTCTCGATGGGAACCAGGAAATAACTCTGTTCACTTCTGGGTGCCAAGTTGATGGCAGAACCGACTGCACACGCGCCTGCAACAATTCCAGTCTTTTCTTTAGCTCGTTGGAGACGTTCTACAATTGCGCTGCCTTGGCTGCAGCGGCGCATTGGACTCAGGACGCGAAATCTTACTATGTCAGCCAAGAGACTGAGCGCAATGCTAGCGCAATCATGGGATCTGGAACTTTGTCAGAGTTTGACGGTCGACCTGTTCTCAGATCTCTCATCGCTTGCGCTCAAGATTCTTGTGATAACGATGGTCTGAGCAAACCTTGCAACCGGACAATTGACCGCCTCTCCTATGATACCTCAACCCCTGAGGAGATATTCGAGGCCCTAGACGAGTTTTGTCCAGAGTTACCAGCCGAGGTCAACCCAGATATCTTTGGGCCAGGAGTAGGTCCGATTAGCATTTGTTGAGTTCTCTAGACACTGACATGAGCTTCAGGTTCTCATATCGTATGTTCTTCAAGTATGCTTCGCTGCATCCTTGTATCTGCTACTCAAAGGCTTCACTCTCTGGGTCACTATTACACAAGATACAAGTCGTCGCAAATCAGAACCTAAGCCCTATCGCCTGAAGCGCAGCCTTACCCGAATTGAGAGTATGATCTGGCGTGACTCTGGTGGCCTGTCGCGCACGAGCATTGCGATTGCAACCACCTTAGTCGAGTTCCAAGAGGCTCAGTGCTGGTTTGTATTTGCTGTTCAGATAGCATCGATTCTTGCCATTGTTGTAAACTCTCAAGAGGGTACCTTTTGGGGCGAGATCGTTGTCAACGCTGCCATTGCATTTCATGTTTCTCAGAATGGCATACTGCCAATGTTTCTTATCCAGGTCTGCCTGCATCATGAGGGCATTCGCAACTGGCACACTTTTTTGGGCTTCTTCATGGAGTATCTCCTCGCCATCGTCGCAACCTCGCAAAAGATCTATTTCAAAGACGCGTTTGCCTTGTTCAAGAGCCAGAATGAGATAGAAGCATGTGGCTTCAATCCAAGTCCGCGAACATATTGCGCCGCAACTCAAGGCATCGATGGACAGTCCTTTAGCTTCTTTCCGCATCCCTTGTTGTACAAAATGACATTTCTTATTCTCGACACCATTGCCATCATTGCCTTGCTAGTTGATCAGCTGGCGTGGACACTTCGCAAGCATCATCTCACTAAACATGTTCAGATTGGATCGTATCGTCTTGGTCGGTGGCCGCGCTGGGGGAAGCAGAAAAGAGGACTTTTTATCAAGACGTGGTTCTGGCGCATCCTTGAAGTCGCATATCTCGTCATCAACATCTTGTACATGATCTCTCTAACGAAAGTCATCAATGCCGAGAGTTTTGCTGCCAACAGGTGGTCATATGGCCAGGTGAGTCTCCATCCCCTGATCAGTTCATTTATCTCATGATACTCGATAGATCATCGCTGTTACCGTCTGGGGACCAGTTATTGTCAAGCTGTTCGATCTCTTGCTCTGTAAGTATGCGAGAAATATGTTCGAGTTGTTATTTTGCTGACTGCATATGCAGCTGGACCTCCTAAGAACGGTATGAGACTCAACTCGGGTCCACCTAGGCTACGTATCGACAACGTTATAAACGGTCGAGTGGGGACATCCGCAGATGAAGTTATTGAAGATGATAATGAAACTGACGAGAAATGCGACGAACCGGAGCCAAGAGCCAGAGATGAGGGTTTCATGATTCGACAAGCTGCTACTATGCAGTTGGGAGATCCGAATCACGACGGCCGCGATATTGAGAGCGAAGCAATAGAGCCAGAGTCTGAAGCAGCATCGCCGGATGGTATCAATGCCGAGAGAGACGTCAAAGGCACAACGAAATGACGATTTATGAAGTGCTGTTCTTTTTTCATGATAACGACGGCTGATGATCATTGAAAAACCTGTTATGACTTAATGTACTAGATTTGAATCCGATTTAGATATGAAAGCTTCAAGCGATATGATCAACCAATGAAGACGGCCAGGGCAACTGTGAGACCTGGAAAGATGACAGAAACTTGAGCCTTCGGTTCTAAAAGCGATAAAAGTACTCAGACATGCTAAGATCGTTCATAGTGTGTTTTTAACTCTTTCGATGCGTATTTTCGCTTGCTGCTTAAGGTCACAACTGTGTTGACATTTCGTGGTGAGTTTATTAGCTCAGTTTGGGTTAATAAAAGCTGTTGCATTGATCTTGTTTGTTAACAAACTCGCAGTAGATCTAATGGCACCTTCCTGCACTAGCAACAGCCCTTTTTATGTAGACGCACTTTCCCCACAATAACTCCCAAACCTTCTTTCATCGATCGGCCACGGGATCTGTCGATGATGAGATTGAACACAAAACGTAAAAAGAGGACAGGCTCGTTCTCCCCGTTTATTTCAAGCCTCACTGCGTCATCATTACCTCTCCTTTTTTCACGTGCTTGTTTGGTCGCGCCGCAACAGGGAGCTCTTTCCCCGCGAGTGACATCATGCAGCTATGACAAGCTCCCGTCGTCATAACATAAGTTGCAAGAGCTTCCCGTGTCTCTCTTTCTCCTTTTGAAAATCATCTCTCTATTCTTCTCAATTTCATCAATTGAACCTTTTCTTTACCTCACAACATAAAAGATTATAATTCAACTTTCCCACAACAAAATACCAGCAATCACCATCATGTCTTTCCTCACAGAGAACGTCATCCGCCGTGTCGCCCTCGCACCTCGCGTTATCGCCTTCCAGGCTCCTCGAACATTCACCACGAGCTTTGCTTTGCAGCGAACTGCCACAGATGCTGTCAAGGACACTGCCAAGAAGGTTGATCGTGTTGTGAGCGACAAGATTGTCGACGGCATTGAGGCTGGCGGTTAGTCTTCAACTATCAACTGGCTCAAGATGTACAATTGCTAATAAGGATGTTCAGAAAACGTTGCCTCGAAGGCCAAGGATGTTGCCCAGGATGTGACTGGTGGCAGCGCCACCGGAAAGGCACAAGAGCTCCGAGGAGAGGCTGCTGGCAAGGCCCAGGAGCTCAAGGGTGAAGCTAAGGGCGCTGCTGAGCAGGCCAAGGGCAAGGTGAAGGGTGCGGCTGAGGAGGTCAAGGGCAAGTTGTAAACGAAGCTCAAGCTTGCCATGATTCAAGTGGGATATAATGAAGCTCAGACCTCACAATGGTCTGTTGTACGATTACAAGGCATGCATCATAAGACAAAGGGAGCAAATTTTATGCATTAAGAAATCAATTGACACATTCTTGTGCTAAACTCATCGCAACTATGACCAAGCCACGTTGGCTTCTTATTATGTGACCATACCACAACTGAACGCAAAGACCTGCTGTCTGTATGTGACACTTGGCTCAGGCAAGTGAAACCTGACGTCATCAATTTTGGAACTGTCTTTCCCGGTATCATATTCATCTCTAAGGTATGTTACCCATCTTCATATCATTCAGGTACCTTATTAAACATACTTATTCATTCTGATTCCACCATGTATTACAAGCATCGCCCCAACCTGCCACCATTTACTTTCCCCCCTAACATTAGAAGCATATGTGCTTAAGCAATGTTTGTCTTCTTGGGCTGGACATCGATTTCGCCAAGGGGGAAGCGAACCCATGTCGTATCCTCAGTCATAATACCAGCCGCACCTGCATAGAAAGCTGCGAAGGCACAGATGCATGAAAATGCGCCTCCAGTCTTGTTGATTCGAATAGCTGCAGTAGGGTGAGTGGTCTGCAGAAACTGAGCCAAGCTGAGGAAGAGGAAAGCGAGGAACAAGAAACCGAGAACAATGAGGATGGCAATGTTCGTCTTGAGAGCGGCCACGAAGAAGATAAGAGTGAGGAAGCACCACAAAATTAGGAAGATGCCTAATGCAAAGCTGTATGCGCGGTCATCGCCCTTGTATGCATCCTTGATACCCAGATCAGGAACGAAGAACATGGCGAAAGCAAGCCAGAAGGCACCGTAGGAACAATGGACGGTAGTACCAAAGGTATTGCCGACGCGGAACTCCATAAGGCCAGCAAAAAGCTGAGCAATGCCACCAAAGAAGACAGCCAGACCAAAGATGGCTTGGTCAGGACCGACACCGCCAAAGGGGTTTGATCCAGGAAGACTGTAACACAGGGTTAGTATGTAAAACTATGACCAGGCAGAGGGGAATAATTTACCCAGCACCGCACTGGTAGAGGCCGAGGACAAAGGTAGTCAGGGCGAAACTGATCAAACCCAATGGGCCAGGATTGGCAACCTTGAAGAACGAAGGGTTGTACACCTGTGACACCATGGACTGGTGAGGCTTCTGAATATTCCTGTTTCGTTCCTCATAGTAATGGTTGGGATGATTGCAATGATAGTGGCCTTCCTCCTTATCAGTGTACTGTGTCGGGGTAGTTGCCCCATGGGAGGGAGGAGTGCCTGAAGACATCTCGTCTGAGTATTGCACTAAGATTTATGGAAGATGAGTAGTGATAAGCTTATCACTTAACACGAGAGAAACAAGCTTATATAGAAAGATTCGGGGTAGAGTTCTGGAGAAAGATCTGGTCAACGCACATAGATAGGGTCTCGGACATGGCTTTATATCCCCATCGTTCGCACTTGGGTACGAGATCTACCCCAAACTCAACTTTGAGATGACGAACGAACGAACGGACATTCGACCCCATCGGTCTCTTGGAGTGTGGGAACGGCAAGTTCCAAAAGGTCACATTGGGAGGATCAACAACAGGCTGAGAACTGATAGTCCAATGTGATAGTCAAGCTCATTGGAACGTGTCCCATCTTCCGAGCTCAACGACCCACGACACTAACAGCCCTTGAGCAAGAACATCACCAAAGGGCCGAGGATCAAGGATGGGCGTGGAGAATAGGCCCAGTAACCAGTGTGGAGGTTCCCAACATGGTGTGACGGAACCTTTGCAGGGCCAATTATCCCGGGAACGCTGGATATGTCGGCACGCGGATATACCATGCTGGAGACAGTGCTTGGGGTTGATTTAGACGAAGCGGAGCCAGTGTCCAGGGTATAATCCAGTCGTCATAAGGTTGGTGATGAGAATTGTGTGGCAATGGTTGGCCAGGTTCGAGTCAAGTATCCATACCCGCGGAGATTTCAAATCATATCATGTAAACCACTGTGTATTGTGCCGTTTATTTTTGCCAGGGTCTTTCATCAGGTAGTGAAAGTCGACACTTCAAGAATCATCGTCTGCGAAGCTGGGAGGAGTTCAAGGCCAACCATGAGGCTCACGCCAAGCCGGGAGGATCAATCCTGGCTCAGCTAGTATTGAGCCTCAACACGAACCAGCAGGGGAGCTGCACGTCGGAGTTATTCCCACGAGAAAACACCCTAGAAGCATTAGTAAAGCAGAGAAAAGCTTGCAGTGGAGATGACGACCGAATTGTAATTTGTGTCGTCGATAAGTGGAGTGACATGACTGTCGGAAGAATTCCGCTAATGAACTCCACCAACTTCAGCTCACAACGTGGTAAAAACGAGGCTATCAAGAGTCATGTTCATACAGAGTACTGCTATTGGTTTCATTGGCTCACAGACACAGGAAATGCCGTCCCCAGGTACCGTGTGTCTGGTTGATCTCTTTACGGGTCTTCCCCATATGTGACGAACATTATCGTGTCATTTACCCCAAATCGCGGAGTCGGGCTTTCACTCAAATGAGGAGAAGCATAAACGGAATTAACTAACGTGAGAGAAACGTGAATCTTGTCCAGATCGAGGCTCCCGACTTAGCGCAGCGCCTCTGATGACATGGTGTGTGTGATGGTTTGTTATTCCCGCGCTTATATCCTTCTATAAGTTGTTAACATCCTCGGTAGCGCTCGAATGGAAGCTCGGTTACATTCAACTAATTGCCGAATGATTCAGGGTAGCCAGCCTTTCATCTCGATGAGAGATGATAATTCAATACTTCAAGAGTCGGATATGTCGGCTGTGTTGGTTGCTGGATGAATTGCTTTACTTCGAACTGATCGTCGGTTGGAGTTGCTTCTGACTGAATTTACCCGGGAGCGATTGGAAGGAAATACAGTGGTAACCCGAACGGATAATGTGAACGAATCTGTCGTCGAATGCAAGGGTATCTCGGGACGTCGGCAGATCGAAGCAAGGATGCTTTGGAGACCGCCTTCACCGTGGTGAACATCTCGGTGAAGAAACAAGGATCTGGTCTCGTGACCATCGCGGCTGTGGCTTCAATCGCCGTTGTCGGGCAGCCCGGGCATTAGATAATCCCTGCCACCTCAGTCGGCGATTGTGGGGAACGGAATCTACGGGCTTGGATGATCCGCATGCTCATTCGCTGCGTGATACGCCACTTAAACCTCCATCTTTTGTAGCTATGGTTTCCTGCTCTAACATGCTCAGTCCGCGATATCCAAAACCTCATAGTTCGTGGTGCTGAATATGATTTCAATGTCTCTGGGCTTATGCCACTCAACAAAGCCGTCATGCCGCTGAACAAATCTGCTATTTTTCTCAGTTCCTGCAATGCATTTCCCGTCGTGTCGAGTATAACGCCTATCCGATCTATAACGTCATCTAGAGGGGTCCGATTTAGCCACGCACCAGCAACGACTTTCTCAATAGACGGGTATAGGCAATATGCTACAGTTAGCAGCGACCAAAGAGGCAGTTTCAGTCATAACGAAGTACCTGAGTGGCCCAAAACTTCGTATCCTTCTCCCTACGAGATCTTCGCTATGAAGAGTGACGCTCCATATACCAAGCATCGATTCTATCAACTTGTCAAAGTCTACCACCCCGACCGACACAGCCATGCTCCCAATACCGATAACATAACGCACAAGACCCGCTTAGAACGGTATCGCCTCATTGTTGCTGCCAACGACCTCCTTAGCGATCCCTCTAAACGTCAGCTCTATGATGTTCATGGTGTAGGATGGACTGGCGGTCGTCCTCAGACACTCAACGAAACTGTCCGCAATGCTGATCGTGCCTGGCGCCACAGAGCCGGATCTGCAGCACATAATGCTACATGGGAAGATTGGGAACGATGGTACGATGCCCGTGATGGCAGAGTCAAGGATCCTTTATACATGTCTAATGGCCTTTTTGCCACTCTTGTCGTTGTTATGTGCATGATAGGCGCTTTTGCTCAGATGAGTAGAGCAGATCAGTACGGCGCCGATCTTGTGGAAATGAAGAACCAGTCCAACCTCGCCATTGGGCAGCAGGTTGCCCGTCGTCATACAATTGCGGCGGGTAGGTCCAAGGATGAAAGAGTTGACATGTTTTTGAAGGATAGAGAGAACTTGAATTATGCTTTCCAGGCTGGAAAGTACGACAACGAAGTGCTGCAGGCAGCTCAAGGCCATGATCCTCGTCATGAACATAATGGAAAGGTGTGAAAGGAGCAGGAGTGGGCTTGGAGGATGAGGCAACCTGGGGTTGGTGAGAACATACCTTGATTTGCTGCGGTCCTTTTCTTTCGTTCTGTTTTGGAGCATTGCCGTGTGTCAGCACGCAAGGAGTCTGGAGTCTTTCGATGTTGGTCACCAACTTACAAATGATTTTCTTTTGCAGAAATTTTGCAGTGTGAAAGAGGCCTTGCCAAAGAAATAACGCCAGTGATTCAAAATTAACATCTAACTTGCTACTCTCGATTACCACATCATACCGACTACCATATACCATCTCTGTGGTCTTGGTTTAACCAAATGTGGAACATCGAAACATGAGTCAAAGTTGAGACAGCTTTGATTAATCTCAAGCATAATTAAATTGCGTTGGCCTTCCCCTGTCCTATCTAGAGCATAACTAAATAGCTAATTAACTTCAAAATTGTTCCTTGGGGACCCATCTCCTATCTGTAAGCGATAAAGCTGTAACACAAAATCTCGTCGTCTCACTCTCATTCAGAAACACCGAAATTAAGCCAGCCCCTATTAGGCAAAAGGTGTCTCCAAGAATCAAGGCTCAAAGTCCTTATTAGAACGCTTTCCTCTGAATTTCTCCTCGTTCCCGACTCTGATCAGTCCTGTTTGACATTGTGCTGAATCTCGAAACCAAAGACACAGGGCTTACAACACGTCGATCAGCCTGGGAAGAACCAGCTCGAGACAGAGGTGAAATAGGTGACATATCATCGTCAGGACTTGGCGGAGACTCTGAGCCTTCTGAGCCATGCACCTCAGTCATACGGCCTCTGCTGACGGTATATGCCCGTGGCTTCTGCCACGCTCGAGTGAAGCTTCTTACCTCCGCCACGGCGGGCTGAGGTGTAGGTGATCGGACACGGTCACCATAACTGACCCAAGAATCCTCTAAGCTCGAAACTCGGTCGTTACCCGATTCTGTTAGAGGCGGAGGCGTTGGTAATGGGGAACTCGGTGGTGAAGGGCTGTAAATTGGTGTCTGCGGAGGAGTAATTTGGGTCACTCTTGAGCGTCTTCGTGACTTTCGGACCAAGAGCCAAGTTGCCAAGGCTGCAATGGCTAAGCCAAAGAAAACGCCGATTATTATAGCAGCTATAGGTCCATCTGACAGACCACCAGAGTGGTGCAATGTTGAAGCTACAGAACCAGAGCTCTGGTTGCCGTCAGGGGTCGCAGTAGAATATGTAGTATAAATGTTTTCAGTAGCGACAGGTGTCGCAGTAATAGTTGTTGAAGAAGCTGTTGGTATAGTATTAGGTATACCATCTGGATCACTCGAATATGGATTCATCGTCTCCCACACTGTCTCTGTCATGACACCGCTCTCGCTGTCTCGGTCGCTGTGGACAACTGTTTTAAATGTCGAACCATGGCTGGATTGCCAAGTTCGTGGGACATCTCTGTCCTCATGAGCAGGAACTGTAACGTCTGCTGAAATCATACTAGCCATGAGTTTGTCAGTTTTGAGGAACAAGCTTGTCGTAGATGCACCAGAGTTTGTCATGACCAAACTTGATTTTGAGAATGCTTTAGGAGAAGAGAAGGAGACATTTATTCTAGGTACTGTGCCATAACTTGTATCGACTGATCCGTGTTTGCTACCTTGTGCTTCAGTGTGCAAGAGAACCTTTGGTGACACCAGTGATGCCCGGCCAAAGCCTCATTGTTGGACTGGTAAACTATCTTTAGTCGTGGGCTAAAAGCCATCGTCAATCAAGAATGCGGTGGTACGATGTTCTTGGGTGAACACTTCAGGTGACGGGAGAAGAATTGTGTTATTGATTAATGTTACATTTCCTCTGGAATCGGTTGAATCACCGGTCTCGAAGGCCCCCTACCTTTGCCCTCATGACACGTTCAGCATTTGCAGGAACAATGCGCTCAGTAGGTCCGAGTCGCATCATCTTTCCCACAAGGAACATGAGCTTGCCCTGAGGAAATGTCTCAGAGCTAGCGAACTCCTCTAAGATCTTGTGCTCTCCTTCCATGGCCTCATCAGCCAACTGCTCATATTCCTCTTCAGGAATCTCATTGAACCACAAATCGTTCTCTGTAATTGCCTGAGTGACTCCCCCTTCAATCTCCTTTAGATAGATGGCAAAGAGAAGTTCCTTGGCAACTTTGCCCGTGATTTGTTTGCGTATCAGATGATAAAGGAGCTGTGACAGGTCTGAGTCAGGAACTTGCTCACAGTCTCCTTCTGGCGTGAACGTCAGATCTCGGGCTGCAAGTGGGCCAGCCTTGTAGGTAGTCAGACGGCCAAGTTCGTGTATGATCCAATTACCCACCAGAGCAGAATAGCTCTTGAACTCGGGTATATCGGCCGCGCTGAAATCTTCCGAAAACCTGCCCTGGATGGAGTGAAGGACCTTATAGTAGTATTGAACTCGTGAACCATTCTCTAGGTTAATCAGAGACAACGCATCCTTGGCCGTAAGGCCAAATCGGACAATCAGAGTGTCCAGCTCCGAATCAGGAGTGACCGCCAGGGACTGACGCAAGTGGCCTACAAGGTCGTTTCCAATGACAAGAGGCGCGATATCAGGGTCTGGCATATATCGATAGTCAACTTCGCCCTCTTTTCCACGCAGTCGCCGTGTTTCAGTAGACCCTATAGACCAACCGCGAGTTTCACTGGGAATAGAGCGTCCGGCTTCTAACTCGCGGATTTGACGGTCACGTTCTGCAATGATAGCGTCCTCAACCGCTTTGATGGTACTCAGGTTCTTGATTTCGGTTCTTGTGCCGAGAGATGGGTTTGATCCATCAGTTCGTCGAACAGAAACGTTGACATCAGCTCGCAGACCTCCTGTTTCCATACCCGAGACGCAGGCATCGACGGTATTCAACAGCATCTGAATCTTTCGCACAAGGACGGCAGCAGTACGAGGGTGGTGAAGTTCGGGCTCAGTAATAATCTCAATAAGAGGGACACCTACACGGTTGAAGTCGAGCCATTGAACCTTGCCAGCCTGAGCCAGCGTCTTGGCAGTATCCTGCTCGAGCTGAACCTGCTTGATTCCGATCGTCACACTATCGCCATCTTGAGGCGAAATTCCATCTCGAGCCAGAAGCGTGATATGTCCATTCTTGGCGAAGGGCTCATAGTATTGAGTGATTTGGTATCCAGAGGGCTGATCCCACCAGAAATAGTGTTTTCGGTCGAATCGACTGACTTCTTGGACTTCGCAGTTCAAGGCCAAGGCTGCACGCAAAGCGGGAATTAAAGTTTCTTTTTGGAATAAGGGCTGGCTTCCTGGCATAGCAACATCGAAAAGAGCAACATGGCTATTGGGTTCATCGTTGAAAGATGTGACAGCTGGCGAGAATAACTTGCGGGCAGTGTTTAATTGAGCGTGAATTTCGATACCAACGGTCAATTCCCAGCCATCAACAGTTTGAGAATCACCCTTTGGCTTCTTTTTGCCTTGCTTCTTGGCCTTCTTGGCTTCATCCTTGAGCTGCTTCCGTAAAGGCACTGGTTGCTCGGGACATGGCGTGACAACTTCAGGAGCAGCATGCAACCGCCTTGTCGTATTGACGATGGCTATCGCTGCCGATGGTAGTGGTGTGTGTCTGGATGCATGGCGCGTACTGATACACCCTTGACGAGGTACCTGTCCTTTCAACAGATACTTGCTGAGGATAGACGTTGATATTCGTGACATGGTGATAAGACGTGAAAGTTCCTGGTCATATATCTGCAGGATAAGGCTTCTCGGAATCCACTCGAGCTTGTGTGGTCTGATAGAGCGATATCAATCAAGACCCCAAGCTCTCAAATCTGCTTGGTGTGGAGGTGTTTTGGTTGGAGGGACGGTAACGGGGGGTTGCGGCAGAATGCACTATGACTTGGCAGTTCGAATAAGGCTGATCATATGCATACAATCAAAACGGCCTCAAAACCATAGTTACTCTAACTCAATTGGTCTTTTGAGGGGGTCTTGAAGCAATCATTGGATGTTCTTTTTAAAGCTCGTGTGGATATCAACTCTTATCGTAGCGAATATCCGTACGGAACCAAAGAACAAGGTACCCTACTACCTAAAGATCGATTCTAATCACGTGCCTCAAAGACCGGGGTCTCAATTGCCTGTCAGCCTGTGTCTGTCCATGGTTTCTGTATCTCTTGGTATTTGCATTTGATCTTTCTTATTTTTATTTTTATTTTTTTTAAGCTTCCATCATTAATCAAAAGTAATGCGTTTGAAGAATCTTCAACCTCTTATTTCTATGTGAACTTGGCTCGATTCCATATCAGCCGAAAGAGTGTCCCTCTTTTTCTTTCTTCGGCTCTCATTACTTGCCTAGGTACTTGCATTGGATGGTTGGATGACTGCTCTCAACACCACTTCACATGCGACAGTGATTGCTTCTGATACCACCCAACACTCGGACTACCCACCATCACTAACTCATACTCCAATGGCAAGCTCAAGTGCTCAGCCGGCCTCCGCGGCTCAGCTGCTCACGCCGTCGCCGCTGGAAACAAGGCAGTCAGGCGAGCGCATTGACTGAATGAATAGGAGACATATCATCGCGTCGTCATCTTATGCCGATTTGTTAGCTTCAAGAAGTTTTGAAGCTTACACTCTCATCAACTCTCCCGCATTTACTCTCGATACCTGTCATTTTTAAGCCCCATTCAAAGTTATCGGGAACTTTTCTTCGTCTTACCTTCTCCACGCTTTAATGTCCAATCTCACTAGACTATTGGGCTGACATATTTACGGTTGCTCACGGATTCTGGCGTCAGTTTCCGGGTGCTACAATCCTGTCAAACGCTGTGTTCAGCTTTATCACAGCCTCAACAGACGGCCGCCATTGCTGAGATGCCTCCTATACCTCAGTGAAGGCTTCAAGGACACCACGTTTATCGCACGGTGACACCTCAATATTACAGTGACGAGTCTTTGATAAAAAGAGCGCGGGGTTTATCTAACAAAGCATCCACGCGAATTGATCAAGATACCATTTCGCAAAGGACCAACAGCGCCAGCTCACAATGAGCGACAGGGCACAAACAAGGCCCCGGCCATCATGGTCTTCTTCGGAGGGCGCCATCCAAGAAACAGTATCCCAGCAATCGAAAGTTGAAGACTATGAAGAAACAACCAGTCAGCCGCCTAGTGAAGGTGCTACTCACTATCCAACACCGCCTAGTTCGTCATCCAAACTAGATCACACCCGCTCAAACGTTCAGCGAACTGTCAGCGGGTCCGCCGTTACGCAGCCAACACCCAACGACGACGCAGCCGTAACTAAGCCCACTGGCAGCAGGAGCAAGATGCTTAGGGAAGCTAGGAACATGAAGAACAGGGGAGCACGTCGACCTGCCAGTGTATCATCATCCGGGCCTGATCCATACTTTGTCCCCCATGACACCTTTACATCATCCCCGGAATCGAACTATTTTAAGAATACTCCCAGCGGACGTAAAGCAGTGCCTTCGGCATATGATCCAACAACTGTTTCCATTGCCAACTATCCTCAGTCTCCTGTTAGTCCTATGTCATACGCTGGTTGGGGACCAAACCATACTCCAGCTGGCTACCCTCCATCACAAGACCCCTTTTCGCCTCAGCAATCGGGGTTTCCACTCATCGAGCAATCCTATCATCCTGGATTTACATATGTGAACCAAACGACCAGTAAATTGGAACCTCCTACTGTTAATCAAAATCCTTCATACGATACTTCATACGACACCTCTTACCCAGAAACCCAGGACGAAATGGCTGTGCCTAATGAAAACCTCCCAATCGAAGCTCTGGATGGATACGCATCTATCGCAGCCAGGATCTCCGGCCGAGCTGAACCGCAACTGATACCCATATACCGAAGATTCGACTGGCTGCTTCACCGCAACCTATTGCGTTATCAAGACCAACTTGGGATGTTGGAGGAAGAACTAATACGCATGGATTCTATCACTACACGATTTGGGGCGCGCATACCTGTATCTGCTCGGGAAGAACGGCGGCTTGGCCACCAGATCCATCAAGATAGGGTAAATCTTATGGAAAGAATAAATGATATTCTTTCCAAGTACAGTGAGTGCATCAAAGACCCGGGCACGACTTTATCTAACTGAGTCAGAAATGGCGATGTCGACACTAGAATACATGCAAAAGCGACCACCACCAACGAATGACGAGATACAAGCTTACAGAACTTATCTGAGCCATAGGCAGATTTTGATAGACGAAGAAACTCAATTCCTTGGTGCGTCAGACCTCCTCGCCCTATCACACGGGACGGCAACAAATGTTCCTGGAGTCAATCAAGCACCGCCTGCCCCTCCCATTGTTCCTCTGAGAACTCTCGTAAACGGGTTCTCTATGAGTTTTCTTTGTTTAGGGGTATTACTGATGGTTCTTCCTGATCTCATAACCCGGCTGGTCATGTTGGTCTGTTATGGTGTGCTGGTAACTACGATATTATCGACTACCGGACATCTCAGACGACTGAGACAACTGTTCGAAGGCTAAAAGGGACATTTCCTTTAGACTTTCAGCTCGAAGGTTTCAAGTGAAGCCCTTCTCATGGTAGGCGGTTGGAAGGACTTGATAACAGGAGAGGTCAATACCCAAATGCTAGGATTGCGGATTTATTTTTCTCTTTGTACGATGGTGGGCAGAATATGAGCTCATAATTTTATATTTGAGGACATAAGAAACTAATTGCAATGAGAGCATCAGGATAAGACATATATCATGAAATTTGTGTACGAGTAAAGACCTTTTCCACAATTCCCTGCAGCGGACATGGACAGCGATTTGGCGTCTGCTAATATCCAACCGGGCGAATGGTTTAGTGGTATAATACTCCCTTAGCATAATTCACCTGAATAATCTGGGAGTGGTCCAGGGTTCGATTCCCTGTTCGTCCACTCAAAATGGTTAGAATCCATCATTATATCCTCTTTTTTTTCTTTAACTATATAGTTTACCCTATACATTCGAGATCCTGTTCATAGTGCCTCAATACTTTACATAATGACGCAGTAGAATAATATTGTTTTTAAACACTTGCATAGGTACAATGCTTATTTGGCAACAACTCCAATCGCAATTAATGCTCTCGAGGTCTTGGTGTGAAAATGTTGTAGGCAGATGCAAAAGACCCTGAGACATACCGTTTTACCACAGAACCCACTCTTTCGCTTAGACAAACCTCAACCTGTCCTCCCGATGCCAACAGAATTGCATATAGGTACTTTGCATAACTCTTCTCGGAGACTGCCTGTCCTTCATCGGGTACTCACTCTGAAGCACATGCAAGTGACACGACACAAGTGGATTGTCCAGACACGTGTTGGAGAGACAATAGCACAGCCTAGGTATGTGAGATTACCATGGGTCTTGTTGAAGCATCGTATTCATGCTGAGCGATGGGACCCGCATGTTGTTCAGCAGATTTCGTGAGTCTAAACTGAGGACAATATAGCAAAAGTTGCTGGGAGAAGATGCGAATCGTTAATCTATCTCAGACAGATATGGCTTATGTTGTGTGTAGAAATGCGAGATGCCGCTGCGGTTGCAACGTAGGACAGGGCCCGCAGTCTCGCACATTCATGCAGAGAATGAATGTCTTTGAATTTCAGTGGCAAGAGTGATTAGACATGAGCTGTAAAACACAATGCTGTTGACCGAGGTCAAGTATGTGGGCAGCAGTTCCTTATGTTAGGGATCAGTTTCGATGAGCAGAGTTACAGTGCAGAGCTGCTTTGAAGACTTGTATATTTCTGACGCTTGATAGCTACATCGAAGGCTTGGATAACTATGTATATGACTGTAGGAACTTGAACCAATTTGTGTATAAGTAGCTACCTGAGAACGTGCAGGGCTCCCAAGAAACCCACTGGCATATACCAGCAACAGATACAACAACACTCATTCGAGCAACCAAATAGAAAACTCTCAAGAAATGACGCCCAGAAATATCAAACCATCGTTAAGTTCTCGCCCCGGCAGCTATGGCTATTGTTAAGGCCCTTTATGAAGGGACTTTGTGACTCAACCTCCAGCTCAGGGGCAAACACCAAAAGCGCGATGGGATGCCTCAACACCACGTAGTGCAACAAAGAGTCGGTACCACCAAATAACGGCTGTTGCTTTAGCATTCTATCAGTATCCATAGTTACCTACATGCACTAATTACTATGTTACCTATTCATCCCTATTGTTGTCGAATCGTTGCCCCTTGAAACCATAACTCGCCAGCTGCTCGTCACTGCGAAGGTCCGTCACTGTCAACGGACTGACACTTGCAGCCAACCTAACGCAGGGGCCTCTGCTATTGTTTACCTCGGCCTCGAGGTAGAAAAGGAATCCTCTCGTCATTTGATTTTTCCACTTCTCTTCTTCTCTTCTTCACCCTCCCTCTCATCTTCTCTTCACTGCATCGATCGTGCACCTCAACACCCTTTTGCATTATCCTTCGCATACAGTCACTTGAACTACAATATCTTCCAAACATCAACCTGTGAGTCGTCATTCAACTTTGTATTTGCAGTCTGTGCGTCTTTTGAAGCATTCTGCACTTGTGCTCCGTCACCTCCGCCGCTTTTCTCACACACGCATCTCGCGCTCTCCTCTCCTCTCCTCTCCTCCACCGCGCCTCACAGAACACTTGCTAATCTCTCCGATAATCAACAGACTCACTACCTTCGCAATGGCTGTTCTCAAGCTCAAGGCTGTCGCCACCATTCTGGCTTTCTGTGCTGCCTCTGTCGCCGCAACTGGGGGCGAGACTGCTACTTGTCTGTGTTCGTAACCTCATAGGTCTCGTGGTATTATATTTGCACTAACACTTGCCCAGCTGCTCATACCACCACTGAAACTGCTGTGACTGATTCTGGTTATACAGTCTCTGACGGTATGCATTTCTATTACCTTTGACATGGCATATGCTGACTGATGGTAGGTACTACTGTCTCTACTATCAACATCTGCACTGTCACCCACGAGACCCAGTGCAATCAAGTCACCTCCGTGCCCTACAGCATCGCGATGCAGCCTTCCTCTGCCGCCGAAATCCCCCCTGCTCTCACTGGAGGTACTCCTCCTGGCAGCTCCGCTATCTCCGTCGGCGCCCAGGGTACCTCTGCTTCCACCGAGGCCATTCCTCCTGCTGAACAGACTGGATCTCCGTCTACTGATGTCCCTGTTATTCCTATCCCCTCCTCCTCCGGTCCCAGCTACGTCTCTGGACCTGGTTCTGCCTCTGGTAAGCAGGAAACCAACCCTGGCCCTACCAACTCCGCCAGTGTCGAGAACCCTTCCCCTTCTGCTGTCAACAGTGTCACCGATGTGCCCGGCGTCCAGACCACCACCGCCGCCTACGGATCCTCCGTCTCTGACACCGCTGTCGTCGTGACTGACTCGGAGACCCGGTACGAGTCCGTTGTCTCTGGCACTGCCACAGACACTTACCCTTCCTCTGCCGAGGAGACCGACGAGAGCACTCCTACCGGCACCCCTGGTGTCACTGCCAGCGCAGCAGCTAAGATGCTTGCTCCTGGTGCCGCACTCGCCATCGCTGGCATGCTCATTGCTGTCATCTTCTAAGACAAAACTTCTATCATGCTTTCACATGCATTCATCATGCTCACTCTATACTCGGATATATCTTTCACGCTAGAGAGAAACGGATAGTGTTGGATGGTTTGACATGGAAATATCAATGGTCGTTGGTCTAAGAGCCTGCAGCAAGTAGAATGATGGCACGTACAGGATTGTTATGGATTTTCTGGCTTGTCGGAACCGAGTGAGGGACTTAATACGCGCTGTGCTGTACCTAGGTACTCTGAAAAGAACTCGGATTTGCTACCATCATATGTGTCTTTATTGTACGCCGTGAAACTATCCAAACTAGTGTGCTAAGACTGACCTCTCTAGGTATGCGCCGTCACGTGGAAACCCTTTATGTCCTGATATCTTTACTCTTTGACATGACATACAGGGCAGCCCCCTTTCATCTTATCCTTCAGTAATCGCGCTCTCATCACCTTCATGCCTATGGAGTACCGACTTCCCTCCTCAGAGCCATTGCCTAAATCAACATCCACTTTCTTGTTCCCATGCAACATCTCCAGGAGATGACTCACGTGAAACACATGCCCACAAGCATACCCAACTAATGTTTCCATCTCGAACTCTGTAAATGGTTCATGACATCTTGCGCAGTGTCCCGGTTTCGGCACTCTGTGATCATGGGCCGTAGATGGGTGAGAAGGGTTGGGTTCTGGGTTGTCGGGGTCCGTGGAAACATCCTTCACTTGTATATCCACATGTTCCTGTTCCTGAATAACTACCTCGAACTTGATACCCTTACGTTGACCAGCTCGAAGCTCGTTCTGCGCCGTGGCAACCTCGCTGCGAAGGACTCTTGCAACGCCCGAACTAATACTGTACTGGATCTCGTGTTCCTTCATCATGTGCGTAAGCCCCTCCCGGAGACCCTCAATCTCAAGTCCCTCAGGAATTCGCTGCACTACAGTAATTGGGTTGATAGCTGTACCGACTTGCTCCAGCAGACCTCGAATGAAGCTGGGTTTGTCCATGCTGTATTTAAGTAGGTCTTCCCATAGGTCAGGGTCGTCCTGTTCTTTAGCAAACTCAATTGCTTTGTGAACATTCTTTAGACGATCGATGATGAGGTACAGAGCTCGTTTCATTTGGCCCGTTTTAGAGTATAGAAACACGAGCTCGTCATAGTATGAGAACGTCTCACACTCTTGAACAGCCTACATTTAGTCAGTATTTTTTTTTTTGGGAAGGAGAGAGGGAGAGAGGGCTTCAGGCTACCTTTTCAAATGTATAGGAGACTGAAGTCTTCAGGTACTGCATAAGCAACGCCCGGTCGAAAGTCGCAAACAAATGTACAGCCAAATCCGCGAAGTTGTCAACCAAAGATTGACTGTCCATCACCAGCCGGTCCACATTCTCTCCACTATGTTCCTGAATGCCATCGCCCTTCCATAGACCTCGGAAATAGAAGTATATGTAAAGGTTGAGCTTCTTGGAGAGTAGTTGCTCCACCACAATATCTGGGCGCAGGAGGCCATGCTGAGCTTCGTCAACGAGCAGTGTGATGGCTTCTGATGTCGCTTCATCAAGCTCCTCTGCTGTCATTTCGTTGACTTTACCCGACGGAACTCTGAGGCCAATGAAGCTAGGAATATCGTCTTCAACAGCTTCTGCAAGGTGGTTGTCTCTAATCAACCTGAAAGCCGAATCCGCATCATGGAGCTTGATATAGCATTTGAGAGCCTCGCGATGTCGTCCATTGGCCTCGTGTAACCTTGCCAAGCTCTCTATTACGATCCTCCAGTCTCGCCCCTTTTCCCCTTCGTCGAGGCTGTCTTCGCGCACGTCTCGATACTTGAGCTGGTTCTCCAGCGCAGTTGTGATTGTTTTTATGTCGAAAAGCTCAGGTGACCAACGATCCAATAGCTCCCTAAACCTTGGCTTGTCGTTTTGAATATAATGGCCAAGTACAACTTCATAAATAGTCGAAGGAAGGGGCGGATGCATGGGCTCTGTGGGAATGTAGTCCGTGATAGCATCGAATTTCTTCGCACCAGCAAATGTCCAAACCCACTTCTCCCATCTGTCAGGCGTCTTGAGCACCTGGCCACACACTTTACCAGCAGATGCCCAGTTATTCTCTTCAATAAGCTCTTGTATCCAGAGTTCTCCGATACGCCTTTTCTCTCGCTCTGCCGAAGAATAGAAATCTCGCAGTTGCGAATCGACGACAGATTCGTCATCATTGAATTCGTCACTAGGCTCCTGGTTCAGTGTGGGAGTCAAAGGAGTACCATCATTAGCCCTTTCGTTTAGCGGTGCCATGATCTCCGGGTGTTCATCGAGTAACTCCCAGGCACGCTGGTAGTGTTGGCGCTCTAGAAGCCATCCCAAATGATCACTTAGATCTCGTCTGGTCGCGAGAATGCAGTCATACGGACTATGTATGAAGATCTTCACGCCTGGTTTGACAAGACCAGAATGAACGGTGGGGGAAAGTCTTTGATTGGTGCCGGGTCGAATCGTCCCTGCCGTACTCCCTACGAGACTAGAATCATCACCGCTCCCTCGGCTACGAATACTAGCCCCGGAACTGAATAGGGAGCGAGGGTTGATGGCCGCATTCCACATATCCGTGCCGATCCCGGCGATCGCCTCCAGAGCGCCCCGAGATGAAGCGATTGCAGACGCAGCATTGCGTGCAGGCAAAACGCCTAAGTGGTAATCACCTGATGACAATCTCTCGTAACGACTGACGCTCAAACTGTCTTTGTCGGCTTCGGCCTGGGAGTTGAGATCGATAAGGCGGAGTTCAGGCGGCTGGTTATTCTGTCGGCGGCGAACACCGCCAGAGGGCTCGCTTCCTGTTGAAGGATTGGATTTATGCTTTTTGTTTGGCGAGTTTGAAACCAATCCGGAATCCTCATCCTCGTCCTCGTCCTCGTCTTCAGGCAAGCAATACGCGAGTACTAACAAAAGGTTGTGGGTATATAACGAAATGCCGGAAATGATGCAATCCATCCGAAGTCTGTGTCAGGTCAGCTTTAACTCAAGGATGCCATATTCACTGCCAAACTTACATTTTAACAATTTCGGCACGCCCGACAGTCTTCTCGCCAGCGTGCCGGCCGACACCGACGCCTCCTGGATGAACGTGTATGATCCATATCGTCCCACCCCAACCTACAAGCAACCGCTCGATATTCTTCTTGCCCATTACAGCCTGTTCTCTGAGCTTGTGTGCAGCAGGAGATAGCCCTTTATCAACATTGCTCTGGTCAGATTCATCCACTTCAACAGCTTGTTCATCGATCCATTCAACGCGGCCTTTCCATACACTTGCCATGGTCTCCCATTCATCAGTTTGTGGGCGATCAATGTGTCCAACTCGTTTCCATGCATCTTCTATATCTGCGCTCTCGAGGTGGAGCTTTGACCGCATAATTTTGATTCCATGTTCATTGAGCCAGACCACATATTTCCCAGACAGGGACCATTTAATAGTGCTGATAGCTCCTTCGCCAGAGTGTAAGATAGTGTCTTTGCCACTATTGCTGCCAAGTCCCATACTACCCAGCCAGCCGGAAGCTGTGGCCGCAGCAGTTCCAGTTGTTGTCGAGGTACTGCGACCCGGACCACCTCCGGCGGTAAGAATGAGCTGACCAGCAAGCCCTCCTGACAAATAGGTACGATCTGTCTTGAATTCTGGCGACAGAGCCACAGCTTGAACGGGCCGGGCAAAGTTCCGCAGCTGGACATCCTTCATATCAATAAGAGACTGCACACAGACATTGCCATCCAAAGAGGAAGTCGCCACATAAATATCGTTAGATGGCGTCCTGGGGATTTGTGACGCTTCGCGGGGTCTTCTGAAGGCTGCCGCCGGAGATGCATCGGCTTGGCGGCCAGAGGAGACAGTAGCGTTGCTGGATGTAGTATGCCTTGGCGCTGCTTCCGGCTTCTTCTCAGTTGGCAAAGGGGGAGGGTACGGAGATATTGATATAGAGGTAACTGAGGCTGAGTGCGCATGGTATACTCTCATGGATTGGAACATGGGGAGCTGAACAATGTGCTGGCCCGGAATTAGTGAGAGTCGCGTTGACCACCTGTCCAAGACTTACGATATTGCCATTATGCGTTCCAACTATCTGGATAGACATTAGCAAGCTGACATGCCCCGACACAAACGTAACCTACCATTTTATCTCCCGCGACAAGAAACGCGCTAGTTGCATCGCCGTTTCGATACACTCCGTTAAGGTGTTGAGTTAACCGAGCATATTTGAGTCTTGGTTCCTCATCCTCATCATCATCCTCCTCATCATCTTCGTCGTCGTCGTCGTCTTCATCGTCAGCTTCATCGTCATCGTCGTCATCTTCCTCCTCTTCTCCATTGTCTTCATCGCGGCCCGACTTTTTATCATTACTTTCCTCATTCTTTACATCTCTGCCTTCGGTACCCCCTTCCTTGCCCATCGCATCTCCTGATTCAACATCTTTCTCGTGCGCGACATCATCGGTAACTTTGTTTTCTACAAGCGGGAACGTTTCGTTGGCGGCTATTGCTGGCTCATGCTCCGACGGTTGGGCATCGGTATCGCGCGCCAACTCATGGCTCGGTTGCGGTGACTGCTCCGTCATTTCAATGACAACAATGATATCATTCTGGAAAGCTATAAAACCCGGAACGAGAGCGTTTGTATGTGTTGGTAAGTTGCTGGGTTGTTCTAAGTAGTTGTTGAGAGCCCTGGCCCAAAGCTATGACAGCTTCCAAAGGTCCGATGCGCAAAAGGTCGGTAGAGGTACCTTGTACCTTGCAGCTACGTCACGAGGCAGTGGAGCTTCAACTAAGGTAAGTAGCCCCACCATCTAACTTAGCACTCATGATAGGCAGGACCAGGGCACTTCGCGGGGCGCAGTGCACCACTGACAGATCCAACATAAAGTAAACAATATCTTGACGCGCAGCAAAATATATTCAAATCTCTCTCCTTCCTCAAGAGACGACCGACCATCATTTTCTTCTCGAGAAACCATTGGTAATTCCTTGAAGGACCGCTTGTTTCTCGACGCGCTGAAGCAGCTTATGGCGGGCATTGAAACATGGCGACGGTGAAGTCCCTGGGGTTGCACCAGCCCTCAGGGCTTCAACATGCCATTAACGAACAATTGTTACCGCCGAATCCACCCCCAACGTCCTATACATGGGATATTTCAACAGAGGATCGATTTGATGGGGACCTCGAAGATGAAATCCTTTCGACGGAACACTGCGTCATATGGTGTCGAGGTGGAATATTTCGAAAGACCTTCAGATTCGAACTCGAAAAAGAACCTGTCGTACAGGCTCTCCTAGCATACTTTCCGGCTTCCAAGGACGACAAATCTACGCAAGAGGAAGAGGCACAATCGGATCAGCGACCCGCTTTGTCTAAAGCGTTGGTTGTCTTCCTCAAGACACAGGCGCACATATATTTCCTCTCTGGCACCAGCCATATTGTCCATATGCCATTCGAAGTTGAAACAGCATTCGCAGGCCCAGTTGGAGTTATTATTCAACGAAAGCAAAAAGCTGAGAGTGTTGCGCCAATCTCCTTCAAGTTCCCTCGAGTGCCGCCGAATTCCTTCGTCTCTTCGCAGTTGACAGCATTCAATAGCTCTCAACTGACCGCGTTTTCTGTGGAAGGCCTTGGGAAACCGAAAGCACTTCCACTTCGTCTGAGCTCGACTTTAGATAACCTTTGGGAAGCTCCGCTGGAACAACCCGAGTCCCGCTGGCCACGCCTTGTTTCATTGACTGACCCGCTGCTGGAGTTGGGACTGGTCGTCACAAACCAAGAGCCCCAAAATGGCAAAAGCTTAAGGCAGACAGCAACTAAGAAGCTGGCATTCCTCGATTCAGCTGAAGAAGTTCTCCATGTGGAAGAGGTCAAGATTCCTGGCGCCTTGACACAAGATCTAAGTCAACCTCTGATCATTGCGGTGACAATCAACCGCGAAACTAGTGAATACACTGTCTGGCGCCTCACGTACCTGCAGCATGAAGACCGTTTTCTTGCTCGACAGAAAGATGCTAAATCAAAGACTGCCCGGCGTCGTAGTTCCATGCCTCCTGCCTTTGCTAGTACTCCTGGCACACCTGTCCAGCCCAACCTGCGAGAAAGCTTTGGAGCACCTCTTCCAGGAAAGCGGCCGAGAAAGAGTGAGCGCCTTGAAAAGCCCATGATTGACCTTGTGTCATCATTAGAACAACAAGACAAGGAAGGCAGTGGTGTTGCGCGGAGGAGCTCTCGTAGGGTCAGCTCCATGTTGGCGAGAGCGGACTTGTCTGCGTCGCATGAAAGAGCCATATTGCCAGATCAGCCGCTGTTATCCAGTCATGTCGGGGCTAGGAGGCATGAATCACAAGGAAGCCATGCACGCCTTAGTGCCAACTACGCCCATCAGATTCATCCTAGTCTGAGTAGTCTGTTAGCGGCACCTTTCTATGAAGGCCTCGACGAAGGGTTTCACAACATGGGTCTAGACGATCATGAGTTTGATGGGCTACAGCATGAAATACTGTTTACTAAACTTCACAGCGTACCTATGAATAATTCCAATGTTCGATACTCGGATCAGCCAGCCCGAACCCAAACCAAGGTCTTCATCTTGGTGGCGCCTCCATTTGCAATCGACGGCCATGACCAAAGCCAACTTCTCATTGGCATTCAGGATGCTACCGAGAGACGTCTTCAGCTTCTCACACTGGAGCTGGGTATTCAGCGTGGGACTAATATGGGCACCAAGCAAGGGAAGAAGAACAAACCCGACAGTACAACCGTCGTAGCCACTGTTGTTGACAGACGGCATGCTCAAAATGTCGTTGACTCTTGCAAACTAATGGACGGTGACCATTCTGCGATTCTAATCCTGTCGGAATCGATGGATGGCCGGCACGAACTAAGTACCCAGGCACCGTGGAGTGTCCTTACAAAAGTCTCGCTTTCACTTCTTTTTGTCGATAACACTAGGAGTTTGCAATATCGTGGCAGAGTTGTGGACCGTGATGTTACTCAGAGAAAGTCCGAGGTTATTGACCTCAGTAATGGCAGCATTGTCGGTGTACGGCATCCGCGACAAGGTGGCATTGTTGATGTTGTCGATGCTGAGGGTCGCCTTCACGAGCTCCGTATCCAGCTCGAACCGCGGTCACCTCACGTTCGGAGAGTCCTGGACGTTTGTCGTAGTATTCTGCCACATGCACTTGGTGAACACATCTTCGCTGGCTGGCTTCACTGTATGCAATGGATGGGAGGCCACGGCGAGACAAATACCGATATCGAATGGCCTGCGATGACCGTCCTCCTTTTGTCTTTGTTTCTGAGTCTCGGCCGGACTGGCACAAAGCCTTTACAGAAAACTCGACAACTTCCTCGAAGAAGAAGGCACCCTTCGGGGACTTTTGGCTCGATCAGAGAATCGGAGGATTGGAGATACTTGGAAAAAGCCGAGACTTCAAATTCGTTAGGGTGTCCAACTTGGATGATGAATGGAGGTTGGCAGTGGGCGCTGGATGAAGATGGGGACGATTCTGGAGACGAAACTCCATCTACAACTTTCGTTTCGAAACATACGTCTATGGCCAAAGAGTATATGGCCTCTATACTAGGCGAAACGGCATTCGGAGCCGCTGGTTATATGCCAACCTCACTTGGCAAAAGCGTGGAGAGCCGCCGCAAGGTTGCTGTTGATGTGTTTATGGGTTTGCACCTACTTCTCGAGGAGCAAAAACTTGATATCATGACACCAGAATTCAGATCTCCTGGCCGTGCTGATCTCCGAGTCATTATGTGTCAAATTGCTCGATGGCTCAGGTGGCCCAGCTTCATCGCTATATATGAGGCGGGTATACAAGAAGACGTTGATCAACGTCATGATTCCGGTATGTTCTTGAACCATCATTGTGATACAAAGCTAACCATTAGATGAGATCTCAATCTGAGGCCTGCAATCCCTCAGCCACCCGTAAGGCCAGATGTCGTCAACTGGATTCAATCACGTCTCACTGGAGAACGGAGGGTTCCTTACATCACCCCAGCGGATGTTTATTACGCTGGCTCCCAATTGTCCGAAGCGGAAAAGTCACAGGACAGGCGATGGGAGTCTATTCTCCCAAGAACACTTATGTTTAAGCAATTCTTCAAATTCATGAAACCAAGCACGAGTGCAGTTCAGATGGTGGAAGCTATGAGGGATGCCGGAATTACACCATTAATTCTTGATACCCTCCCGGAGGCCATTCTTACACCTTTACGTGATGCCATTTCATTGTGTCAACCGCACCCACCGACCTCCTGGTCCAAGGACCTCCTCGAATTGGTTGACCGCCGGGATATCAGTCTCATTCTCGCTCCTGGGAAGCAAGCTAAACCAAGCGCTTCCAAGATTCTAGTAAGATTTCAACCCAGTCTTCACGGACCACCACTTACAAGCATTAGACACCGACACACAATGCCACTTGGGATTACAAACTGCTTTGTCAAAGTGTCGACGAATCAAACAATACCGGATACGATGATGGTGAAGGAACGGAACGTCAAGCCATCATTCGCTCCTTATTCAAAGAAGATCGTCGCCTTAACGAAGCTCAAGATTTACTTTCCACCCATAAGGCAAGACTGGTTCGACTCGATCCCCACCCAAGTTGGCCAGAGAGCGAATATCTTGAGAAGCAAAAGGAGCTCGTAACAAGAATTGCAACAGGCACTTTGGCAATTCCTGCAGGCCGGGCTTTGCTATACTATAGCCTTCGCTACCCTTTGATCACGCAGAAGTTTCATATTGGTGGATTTAACCTCAATTGCATTGTAAAACCAACAAACACCACGGTGGGTGTAGACAAATCACAGTTCTCAGAAGAGAAGGTTTGCTGGGGCTTCTTTCACCAAGGCGTCGCAGCTGGGTTAGCTATTTCTCCCCAGGCCCAAGGTATCGATACATCATGGATTCTTTACAACAAACCTGGTCAAGATCTCAACAATCGACATGCTGGTTTCCTCCTTGCTCTCGGCCTGAACGGCCATTTGAAAGATGTCGCAAAATGGGTTGCGTTCAAATATCTGACACCAAAACATACAATGACCTCCATCGGGTTACTTCTGGGTCTGGCAGCATCTTACATGGGTACAATGGATTCGTTGATTACTCGCCTACTTTCCGTTCATGCCACGAGGATGTTGCCTCGTGGAGCGGCAGAATTGAATCTGTCCCCCCTAACGCAGACTTCCGGTATAATGGGCATCGGCTTACTATATGCCAACAGTCAACACCGGCGAATGAGTGAGATTATGCTCTCTGAAATTGAGCATATTGACGAAGAGGATGAAGAAGAGCCCCTGAGAAGCGAATGCTACCGATTGGCAGCTGGATTTGCTCTCGGATTCATCAACCTAGGCAAAGGCAATGATCTAAAGGGATTGCATGACATGAGACTCACAGAAAAACTCATTTCTCATGCTACAACAGCTAAAAACATCGAAATAGTTCATATTCTGGACCGAGCAGCTGCTGGCGCAGTCATGGCCCTGGCTCTCATCTACATGAAGTCAGAAGATCAGATCGTCGCGCGCAAGATCGACATACCCAACTCGGTCTTGCAATTTGACTACATTCGTCCTGATATTCTTCTCTTGCGGACCTTGACGAAGAATCTAATCATGTGGTCCAAGATTGAGCCGACATTTGCTTGGATTCGTAAGAACCTACCACGTCCTTATCGTTCCCAGTTCAAGCTACAGTCAACAACAAAACTGCAGTCAACTGATATGGCATTCCACAGCATAGTGGCTGGTCTCTGCTTCTCTATTGCACTGCGCTTCTCTGGCAGCGCATCTCCTAAAGTCCGGGATCTTCTACTTTATTATTTGGATCAGTTCATGCGTATCGCACAGATACCATCCACTGCAAGCATGCATCCCAATGGTACTCCGCCATATGATGAAGAACTAACACGAACCAATGCACGCATGTGTCAAGACATCGTTGCCATATCTGCGTCCATTGTCATGGCCGGAACAGGTGATGTTCCTGTCCTGCGTCGTCTTCGTGCACTTCATGGTCGTGATGATCCTGAGACACCCTACGGTTCTCATCTTGCGGCTCATCTCGCGATCGGCGCTTTGTTCTTGGGATGCGGAACAGCAACTTTTGGCACCAGCAACCTCGCTATTGCTTCTCTATTGGTTGCATTTTACCCCATTTTCCCTACGAGTGTTATGGACAATCGATCTCATCTCCAAGCTCTTCGCCATTTCTGGGTTCTGGCTACAGAGCAGCGGTGTCTGGTCACAAAAGATGTTCTCACCGGCCAGCCAATCACTGTTCCTGTCCAAATAAGGATGCGTAAGAACACCTCTACTGAGCCGGTTCTGAATCGCACGGCTCCTTGCATCCTTCCACCAATAGACCAGATTGCTAGTCTGTCAACCACATGTGGACCCCAGTTCTGGGATGTGGAGCTTGACTTCTCTAACCCAGAGGTTAGAGCTGCTTTCCAAGACACCCAAAGCCTGTACCTCCGCAGGCGCCCACCGCGCGAAGGAGCGTTTGCTTCGACTCTTCGGGCACTTGGTAGGGACGAAAATGGCAAAGACCCTCTGGAATGGGTCTTTGGACTTGAGGGTCTCCGTGGTATCAGTTACGCCGAGCGAGCAGTAGTGCTCGAGCGAGGTGACGACACTCAGCACTCGAGCAGTGCTGTTGATGCAAGACTGGAGATGGCCAAGGGCATTGCAGAAGGCACAGATCGGGAGCGTCTGGAGGGAGCCAGGTTGCTGTTCGAATGGGCTTCTGTACGTGATCGACTACGAGACACCAACATGTTCGACAGTCAGGAGACCATCACAGAGTCACACGTACGTTGTGAAGGCGAAAGGGAAGATGGCCAAGATGCTACAGTGGAAGATGGGGGTGTTTGGTGGATGCGAGACAGTGTCGTCGAGAACTTGAAGGGCATGGTGTGGCTTGCGAGTCGTGAAGGTGAGCATTGACAACTGGCTGTAGTGAGGCAACACGCACGTACAGCATAGTTATGAACGCGTATACTGTGGGCAGGGCATTGGAGAGGAAAACAACAGGTGTGGTTATGAGCTACGAGAATAACGATAGAAAAGAATCTAGCTCGTAATAAGGAAAGCTTCATGGCTTTAGACCATTTATGAAAGTCTTCACAGAAATAATACATCCCGGCTCATATGGGAGTGCTTGCTTTCATTTCAACAATCAACTTAAATTCCATTATCCCCCTTGCCTCTTCCCTTTTCCGAGAACGCCATGCAATGCAAACCGCATCACCGGGGATATACAGGGCCTCTAAAACCGCCACTTCTTCCATTTGGCCCGTATTTGTTATTTTTGCCTCGTGCTCTATCTTTGTCTCCCCGTCTTATACTTTGCTTTATCCTGCTCATCCTCTGCAAAGACCAGCCTCCTTCTAAACTAAAGGGACGGCGTCTTGTTTCTCCCGGTAGCGGAGGGCGCAATCCTCTGGTCAAGGTATCTTGCCCCTCGCTTTGAATTGCATCGCGCCTTTTGAGCCGTTGCATAAAAGAAAACAGTCATATAAAAAGATCATTCGCAACTAGCTATGGTCTCTACTTTGAAACAGCAGCGTTGAGGACTTGTGTCCTGAAGAAGCCACCCTTAGTCTTCTCAATAACTTGCTGGTAGACGTTGTTAGGAGGGTGGTTCATCACAACGGTGCCATCTTGACTGTCGATCTTGGCGTCCAATCGAGTTTCACGGATCAGGTTGACAATCCACTTCTCACCATCATCGGGGTTCAGGCCGAGCTTGGCGCTAAGATCGCGGATGTTCATTCGGCTGAAGATCTTGCAATAGCTCTCACAGATGAGGTGTCGGGCAGCATCGACAAAGGCATCGGCGGAAGAAGCAAGGAAGAAGTCGCTGCGGCAGACCTCGGCGGCCATGGAGAGAGCCTCACGGGCAGCCTCGAAGTCGTGGGCGATGTAGAGGGCGTTGACAAACTGTGTGATAGGGTCGGTGTACTCGTAAGCTTCTTGTCGGACATAACGGATAATGTCCTTGATCTGCTTTTGTTGGATGGAGCTGTTGCGAGCACGGCCACGGCCGGTGATAACGGCAGCGATCAGATATCGCAGGATCCAGGGGCAAGAGGTTTGGATGGTGTTGATGTAAGGTGCGGAAAAGAACATATCCAAGATAGGTTCCCGAGCACCCTCCCAGTTGAAGAGAGGGAAAAGAGACCAGTGGAGCAACATCGTTCGGTGGTCGAGTTGGGCGCGGGGGTTGTTGAAGAGCTTAGAATCAATGTTTTCCCTAACGTTCTTGAGTTCGTCGACAGCAGACTCCCAGTTGGTCTGGAGGATCTCGGAGGCAAGCTTGCCCCAGGTGGCAGCAGAGACCTTATCATTATCGGTGGACAGGACTCGGAATTGGTAGAGCATATCGGCAGCGGGACCGTATTGGCCGCATCGGAACTGAAACTGACCAAAGTCGTAGAGAGCGTTGACCATTTCCATGGTGACCTGGTGAAAGCCTGTTAGATATTTTTAACCTTGGCAGCAGAGAGCTCTCAGCGACTTACTCCATGCTGGTTCTTGAGGAACTCCAAGTTGGCAACCTTGTCGCTTCGGAGTCCGTTGACGACCTCGTCCTGGGTCAAAAGATCGGCGATCTTGGCGGTAGCTTGCTCGTAGTTCTCCAGCTGTGAAAGCACATCCTGTCTCTTCTTGTTGTACTGCTCGGGGGCCTCTGATACACCATGAAGCTCGCAGTAGAGAGTCGCAACGTAATCGGTCATGTTTGTGTCCTCGAGGAGCTTAATCTTTCCGGAAAGAATCTCCTTTGCCTTGGCATCCTGGCCCTGCTCCTCGGCTCTCTCACTCTCGAACTGGATCAGAGGAAAGAGAAGATGTCGGCTCAGGTGCGGCGCAAGGCGGGGCATGATCGACGAGCCGTCGGCCGAGACGGCGTTGAGAACGTCCTCCATAGTGGGCGATGTCTTTGAGAAGAGGTAGTCGGTAAAGATCGGTCGGACGAGGGTTCGGTCGGAGAGGGCAGAAAAGTGACTCGCCGCAAAGGTCGTGATGATGGGTTTGATGGAGGGGCACGAACACCTCAGATTTTTGGTGAATTTCGCCAATCCACTCCGTGGTGTGGGGTTTCAGCTTATCGCACCGACCGTGAATTTACCGACGATTAGAGATAACAAGTCATGTGATCTCGAGATTTTCCATCAGCGGCAAGCTTTCTGGTATGTTTAGAGTGAGTGGACTGACAGACAGAGTGTGGCACGTTCAAGAGGTAATGAGCGAAATCAATTGAAACTGTAATTTGGGCATTACGTTGCATATCTCTCTTGGGTCTCTTGATCCGCGGTATCGCCAAAGCGAAGAACCTTGCGACGGAAAACAGCTCTATCCTCCATTCTCCCTCCAATACCTGACCGCACGATGAATTTCCTTACCTCTAGAGTCCTGTCAATAGGACGCCAGGCCCTTGCCCAGAAGCCAGCAATCTTCACACAACGAGCGTCTTACTCCGCGGCCACCACATCTTCAACGAACACCTTCAAAACACACGTATCATACAAGCCCAACCCTCTCCAACACCCCGTCAACCCCAATAGGAAGAACAAGATTCCATACAAGGATCGCCAACTCAAGCAACCGTTCGTCCCTCCAGCAGCAATCAAAAACATTGACAAACTCGGCGCAACCCTTCGCTACGTTGTTCGGCGGACGCCATCCTCCCAACTACCTGTATACCGCAAGTGGATGTCTGGTGGCAACCGCATGATCGTTATCATCAAAAAGATTGATGGAGACCGCTCCAAGTTTATCCAGGATTTGGCTAGGGACTTGGAGATTAAACCAGTGGATATTCGATTAAATCCTACAACACAGCACGTGGAGATCAAGGTATGCAATTCCAATATTGGAGCTCTCGACAGACAACTAATTGTTCTAGGGTCATGTCTACGATAAGGCAGTTGAGTGGATCCTGAAGACCGGCTTTTGAAGAGCCGGTCATGAGTGATGTACCAGTATACGGATTAGCCAGGTCTTATCCTTGACTAAACATATAGGAGGAATCAAAACTGTATCATATTGACCAGTCACCATCAGGGGCGACACAAGATGTACAATACATGTAGTAATGCGAGCGCATCATAGAAGCATATTTTTGTTTGTCCCTAATGTCTGAATTTGTTCACCATTCCAACTTCCTTTATACACCTGTACATAGACAAGCAGTTTCATCATCACCTGTCTTGTCCCCAAACCATCGACTCCAGAATGCAAGTCTAAACGAGAAGCGCACGCTTCAAATGACAAGACACCAATCCCATGTTTCTCAAAACACTAACATACAAGCTTGAAGATGCGGTAATGCTATAGATTTCGATCCAAAAATACAATCCCGGTGCGACTATCACCTCCCAAGGGCAAAAAAGGTTGAAAGTTTTTGCAGTACTTCATCCTTTGACCATTCAGCAGATTGCATTGACAGCGCTTCAAGCAAAGCATGAGGTGCTGGCATAGCTTTGGCGGGTATGGATGACGTTGGATCGTTGGGATCTCTGGCCTTCTCAGCAAGTCGTCTTAATAGAGCAACTGCAACAACGACGATATACACCAGCTCAGGGTCTTTTCGGGGTGCTGTTCGAGGACCTTGAACTTGGGGTTGCTCGTATAGTTGACTGAGCTCCCGGATAAGCCTGAATAGATTCTGGGCGAAATCATTGCCAGACGATAGCCAAGATTGGGCGACTCCGCTGTCATGGCCCGGAGCAAGTGAAGCTAGGATTTCAGCAGAAAGAAGCCCTTGCATCAAGAAAGGCTTTCTAACTTCGACGAGGGATGGGAGGTTAGGTTGTCTCGTCTGTGTCTTGGCCTTATCGGGTATGGGTGCTATGGCCAAGCCGAAGGCACGAGTAAGCAATTCATAAGGAGGGCTGCTGTTCGAGTCAAGTGCGAAGACAGCTTTGTAATGCCCCCGATTGGGTTCATCACGAGCTAGTAGCTTCGCAAGTGCATCGACAGCATGTGGCAGGTAGGCGTGCAAGCTTGGTTCGTATTGCGTAAAGTATAAGATTCCATCTGAGACTGTAGGGTTGGGCGCTGGGGCAAATGCCAGGAGAAACTGCAAGAGACAGAGAGCCTGTTCGCGTCCAGGTATCTCTACAGACCCTGCAATATTGGAGAGCAAAATTACAACATCCTTCATGAAATCGAGAGTATTGTTGTGTGATCGAAGAAGCATAGTTCGGGTACCGAGGTATCTTATGACAGCACAAACAAATTTGATAACAATCTCATCGGCAAGTACAGAATGGTTATCGTTCTGTTCGCCAGGGAACGAAAGGTTTCGAAGAATAGTTGTGACGCATATTAGACGATCAACGGCCCGGTCGAGCTCATACTCTTGAGTGCCAAACACAGGCAGATCCCGGACATTAAACCTTTCAAGACGACAGGCCCTCAAGACGTCTTCGTATGGTGATATTTGAATCTCATCGGAAACTTCGGCTGTATGCTCAGCCAGCATCTCCACTTGATCCTCGGCACATTCGATGAGAGCCTCTATTAGCTCGTCACAGTACCGAAGCTGAATAAAATGCAATTGGTTCATGGAGCACGATGCAGCTGCCAGTACGTCAAGGGCTAGGCGCGTCTCGCCATGAATCCCGCTCTGCAAACTCTTAGTAAGAGCACCGATGTCGATGTTCCCCAGTTCCTGAAGAGGAGGTACGTCAGGTTTCCAGCGTTCCAGTTCCGCTCCAAGTTTGCTAAACGCATTTAAATCAACGCCGCCAAATGTTGATAACTCGCGGGCACAAGGGCTGTACTCGTCAGTTTGAGGTGCGAGCCTAGGCATTTTTTCCACAACCGCAGGTGCTGCTGAGGCTTGACGTCCTTCATTTTGTGACATGCTTCCAGCCCTGCGGGTTGCTGGGGAGGGGGCGCCAGGGAACTCTGGCACAGCAGAAGCGTCGATCGTTTGCGATAATGTGCGATTTTGACCTGGCATCACTGGAGGCTGCGGCTGCATCTGAGGCTGGGGTGTGGAAAATCCGTTAACTGGAGGCTGTCCTGGTTGCATTTGCTTCATGGGAGTTTGTTGCATTTGAGCTGGAGGCCCAGATTGGCCCATGGCTCCAGGGGTCATCTGTTGTCCAGGTTGCATCTGCTTCTGGGGAGTAGCTTGTCCCATGAGTGTGCCTGGAGTTTGTGGCTGTTGTGGTTGCTGTTGGGATTGTTGCTGTTGCTGTTGCATCATCCTTTGCTTCTGTTGTTGAGCGATCCACACTTCCTCGAACTTATAAAGGTTGCGTTCATAGATCGTCTTCAACGTCTGCGGGACAATGGGATTCTGGGGTGGCAAGCCAAGCATCTGAGCAACATGGGGCCAGCCGTTAGGGGTTGTAGTTGCCTGCTTATATCCTCCCTTATTCTGAACCGCTTGAAACAACACCATGAGATTAACTGGTCTGTCCATCACCATGGGATTAGGATCCAATTGCAAGCCTTTTGAGTTCATTAGTGTCGTAAGATTCTTCATAAATTGCTCAGGATTCACGTTAGCCATCATCCTCTGCTGAGGCCTCATGCCTCCTTGTTGCATCTGGCCATTGGGCATTCCAGGTACTGGCTTATTAGGCATCATACCGCGGCCCATATTTTGCGCCTGCATCTGTGCTTGGATTTGAGTATTGCCTTGCAGTTGTTGTTGCAATCTCATCTGATAGGCGGCCATCTTCTGCGCGTCCGCCATGCCCGGGCGTTGAGGAGTTTGTTGCCCTTGTGGCTGCTGGCCTTGTTGTTGTGGTGTGCCCTGTTGTTGTTGACCCTGCTGCATTTGAGGGGGAAACATATTGCCTTGCATCTGGCCCATGTGTTGCGGCATTTGACCCATCTGCTGCGCCATCATTTGGTTGCCGGACATCGCATTCGGATTTGGTGAAGGTCGCGCGTTCGAAGGTGATGGGGCAAAGTTTGGGTTGAAACCTTGGGCCATATTTTGCATATAGGGGTTTGGCTGAGGAGTGCCATGTTCGGACGGTATCGGTGATGTCTGAGGGTTGAATTGCTGACCACTGGGAGAGAATGGGTGTGGTGACGCGGTCGCGACCCGTTGAGGAACACTTCCTGGTCGCATTTGGTTGCTCATTATCGGAGAGGGGCTCGCATTGGCGGAACCATTAGGTTGAAGATGAGAAAATTGTCCAGGGTTTTGCTGAACAGCGCCGGGTTGGAAGCCTCCAGCAAATGGTTGTTGCTGCGGCGTCTCAGAGCGCGACGTTGGGAGCATTCCGGGATTTTGGCTTGGAGACCCAGCGAGGCTATCCTCGCGAGGACGAGGCCGCTTCGATGGAATAACGGGATTGGTCTGGTATACAGGATTCTGAAAAGATGGTGAAGCATTGCGCATGGAGCCAGGGCCATTAGCCATGGCGCCGCCCATTTGCTGATTAAACTGAGCAGGATTGAATTGGCCCGGATTAGCCATGAAAGCGGAAGGATCCATCATGCTACCGGCAGCGTTAGAGTCGTTCATGTGTGGAAAGCCGTTGCCATTGTGGTTGGGGACGGCGTCGTTCATCCAGGTGCTCATGGCGATCGACCCAACAGGCTATGCGCGACGGAGTTAGCGATCAGCAGGCACGCGAAAAGCGTCCATGGAGGAGCGCCAAGAAGACGAGGATACAATGACGGAAGGCTGAGATAGGAAGCGATGAGTGGGAGATGAGGCAGTGACACGGTGGTGATGGGACAAGTCGCGTCGCGGCGTGGGTTTGGTGGAGAGCAGTGTAGTGCGAGAGACCAGACCGAGAACCAGACCAGCGAGAAGACCTTGTGTCAGTCTGCCAGTACTGGGAATGGGCTTAGGCAAAGGGGACAGGAAAGTGGGAAATAAAAAAACGCCCAGATTGGATTGGTTGGCACGGTGGTCGGTGCAGGGCGACGCGCTTCAATCAAGCGGCAGATGATAGATGGGAATGACGGGTCGGGTGAGAATGGATGGAAAGGTAGAGGGAGAAAGCGAAAGCCGCGCGACGGGAGCAAGAGAGCAAACGGACGGGCAGCGGACAACGGACTGGACAGCACTGTAGCAGGCTAGCAGCCACCTTTTCAGTAGGCAACCCAGCAAGCGACGCCGCCAACAGTGGAGAGCAGGGTGATGGACAAGCTGAGCCAGCCAGTGAGGGAGAATTTTTTCGCCAGGCGGGTCTCCGTCAGCAGTAGGGAGTTAGGTTAGCAGCACCAGGACCATGGGCGGCCGGGGAGGTGGTGCTCGGGAGGGCAAGGACGCGCAGCACTGAGACCAACCCAAGCGCAGGCGACCTCGACAGGCCAATGAAGTCTGGCGCTCGATGAGTGACCAACGGGGACAGGGAAGACAAGAGAAATAGTGGATCCGAATGGGTAGGCAAAAGTGAAGCGAAGCGAGGAGAACCGACAGCGTACGGAGTACGGAGTACAACTCTATCTATCCCATTCCATCGTCCACTTGGAGCGATTCTACTATGCATAAAATGATGCTGAGATTCAAGAAAAAGGGTAGCCTCACCTAAGTCAAAGAGTGAGAGCGTGTTTGCAGTGCGTTCGCGATAAACTGCAAAGGATGGTCGTGGAGTCAGGTCAGGTCTGAACGGATTGGCCTGGGTTTCAGCGAACGACGAAGACATCTCTGAGTCGGGGGCTGAGTCTGTTTTGCAGTGCGCGGTGCTTGACTGTTCCTGGTATAGCGGGATTTCGAGATCAAGCCAGTTGTGCGCACCTAGACGAATCAGCTACTTACGTTAGTGAAGAACTAAGGTTAGCTCAGTATCAGATAAGATTACCATAGCAAGTAGCAGCAATTTCTAACAGCGGGCCCGAATCTGTTATCATGTTGCTATCCCATTCTTCCATGAAACCAGGAAGCGGCATTCTGGCGATGTTGCATGTGACAACAAGCGCCTGGCAAACGAACAAAAGGATTTCGATCAAAGTGCCCCGTGGTTCCATGGGAACTGCTTCTGCCAGTCATCAATGAAGCTCAGTCCATGACTGCATGGCGAACATTGACTATTGACATCTGGCGATATTGAAGCTGGCCAGGAAACGCCATGACGAGAGTTCGCCATTATCTTGTCCCCGGTCCGGCTGTTTTGTTGCAACTGAGTTACTTCTCCAGTTGATGCTCTCAATTGCTACAGATCTCCAGGTCGATATTGAGAGAGGATGGCGAAAGGCTTCCAGGCTCGTAGTGTAAGGACCGGAGAAAAACACTGAACCATTGTCGCGGCTGTAGACATTCTGACGCCCAATCTTGAAGAGTATGTCGGTGCTGTCAAAGTACCTAGTACGCCTCATGTGCGAATCGTCCAGCAATATGCTCCTGTATTTATCCACGTATCTCAGTGGACGTAATCCGCGCGCGCACGTAGCATGTGTCGCACAGTTTCGGGCCAAATGCCCAATGTAACGATTCGTTCGAAACCAACATTGCCTTAACACACTTGTGCGAGCACTATCTCATTGAGAACGTGGTCAAACACCATCGATAGTGGTAGCTGACTGCGCTGGTACGCAGGCCTTTTGGCCCCTGTGTCCGTAGCAATGGCCGGAACATCTGGGATAGCTTTCCATTGGGGTGACCCTCCACGGCCATACCGCAAAGGCAGACCCCTACAGAGAAACGGGCCATTCGCCACCAGGAACAGGACAAGCCCCTCGGAGCAGCGACTGGGCATGTGCTCCCAAATTAGCAGCCAGTATGCTCAATAACCATCTTTTCGGGTCAGAGAAACATAAACTTGTCTTTGCTTGTTTCTCCTTGAGAGAGGCGTAGACACAGAGCTATCGGCTTTGAGTCCGGGGATGGTCTGCGGTGGCGCCTGATGCGGGCTGTCCACCCACCACTGGCGCTTCCCGAGTGGATGCCAGTGGATGGATCCTTGTCAGGCAGGCCGTCATGGCCAGAACAGCCAGCGCCGTCTCAAGTTCGTTCTGGGTTGTCTTTGAGGTGCCGGTGAAGGCTGTCACGATTCTTCGTGAATTCCATTCGGTTTTCGTTTGTTCGGTCAAATCATGCTTGTTTTCGCTTGATTTATGAGCGTGTCGTGTCGAAAAATCAATTTGCAATCGAGTGAATTGCCATCCCACTTACAGCCCAGCCCAGCGGCTTGGGGGTGCCCTGAAAACCACCCGACAATTTGGAGATGGCTCCGCGTCTGTATAAGTGAGCAGACCAAAAGACAGGCGTGCGTACGACAGCAACACACGTCGAAGAGAGAGGTTTCAAGAGTGAAGGAGTCAAGAAGAAAAGGTACAAAAGGTTTGAGAGGGGGAAACAGGCGGGAAATGGGCAGCAAGAAGGAACGGGGGAAGGGGGGTAGTTATGTGAAATACCTTACCTTGCCTTGCCTTTCTCCGTACCGCCAACGACCAGCCTGTGCTGTGCCTGGGCTTGCGACCTCACTTGAGCTTTCACTTCGGGGGCTTTGATTAACGAAATTTTCTCCGCTCAATTATGCTCCAATTTTGTTCCTCCCGTCCAAAGTCATTGTCAATCTGTATCTTATTCATTTGGCTTCAAACTCTTATTCACACGCTTATCTGGTCAAGCCGTGGTTCCTGAGTGGCGCATGTCTGCCGTTCATCTTCAAGATGGGACCAAGGATTGATTTTAGTCTGACCAGCGAAACCACGAAAAGTTCACCAATGATTATTTTCATTCACAAAAAGATGTATCGATACGGAATGTGTGAGGCTCTGAAGGAATACATGTTATTTCGTTTCCTTTCGTCGTTTCTCTAGGTCTCCTCTCCTATTGTTTCCAACCTCTGATCCTCTCATTTCTCACTCACGATCCGACCACCCACTCACACCTAGGGTCACTTGGGTCGCTTGCGCACTGTACTGTACGATTCCAGATCACCCACGCGCTGTTTTGAGGTGGGCGACTGACTTGGCAAGGCCTGCTTGTGTCACGGCCCTAATAACAGTAATCAGTTTCGATCAACGATTGTTACTCTGGCGAAATCTTTCAATTCTGCTTTTGTGGGTGGTTCTTAGGCTCGTTGAATTCTGCTGGCGATGACTGAACACATCCAGATATAGGCTCATGGATTCTCCGCCTCAAAGTGTTACAAAGATTGGAGGATGAACTAGCTTTGCCTCGCCAAGTATGAATTGCAAAGAACCGGTCTTGCTATCATACCTAGAAAAAGGCTTGATCTTCCCCTCTTTTCCCCTCCCAATCCCTCCTGAAATCGGTTTCTCAAGTCCCCTCATTTCCTAACCGTGAGCTGCGCCTTATCCAGTTGCCCTACATGCCATGTGCTTCTCGGTCGCTCTTCTTCCCCTGTTGTGAACTCCCCACATTGATGGAGAACGGGGTCGGTGGCGAATAGGTAGTCTGTCGTGCTGCAGGTTAGAATAAGTCAATTCTGCCTCAGATTGCCCACATTATCTCTCGTGAAAAGTGTCTTTTGTTGGCTGGCTATGGCTGGTCAGCAGAATCATTCGTGGGTGGAAGTGAACGTGATGGTAAGCAATCCATGGACAGGGCTGGGCCAACCACCTGTGATGGTTGCAGATCTGTCTCACTCTAAAAGGCAAAAGACCTTCTTCTACCCAACATGATCGACATGCAATTGCCGTTCATTAGCCTTTGAGCCATTGACGCTCTAGACGCCCTGAGACTTTGGGAGAAAACGCCTCGTATCAATGATAGAAGACAGGCCCAATCCCAGCAGGTCCTGAGGATTGAACGTAAAACTCACCAGATAAGAGAAACAATCATTACTCTAGGGCACCTCCGAACAAGCATCACATCAGCCCTGGAGCTTGGGACTGTGTCACGGCTGGAAGGTCAGGAGGTACTACTACGTAGTAGGCAGCCCTCAGGGGGCAAGAAAACACCAGGCCTTGATATAGAGTGTCAAAATAAACTTAGCAAAGAGTCCCCTAAGCTTATGCTAAATTTCCCTAATATTTTTATCACTTAGGGTTGAAGTCCTGAATTTTCTTTCCTCCCCTAGGCACCAAAGGCAGCGTACAGAAAGAAGCCTGCATATAAAACGGCCCAGACGCCGTTCTGGCTTCCCCATGCATGTACAAGTTACACAATGCATGATGCCATCAATAGACGGCTCCAGTCGCTTGCGGGACCAACAATCGTGTGGCATGAAGCCCTGTTGGTGGATGCGATGCTTCCCGCATATCAACTTTGACTCTGGGAATATATCGACTGAATGCACTGTTCTAGTTACTACCGAAGTGATTTCGATAGAAGCTGCTCAGTTTCATTCAGCTTTCCACATCTTTTGACTTGCTCCCGTCATTTCAGCTCTTCGTTTCTCTCCAGGCCTACAGGTAGCCCCACAACGGCTTCCTCCTTGACGGGATGATCCCAAAACGCTGGGTCACCCTAATATCGGGCCGCGGCCTTGCAACCATCACAAAGCGACCCCCAGTTTTCCTGGCCTCTGGATATCAGAGACTTCGGACCTTAGCACCAGGTAGGTAGGTAGGGTAAAAGAAAATATGGGGTTGAACAGCCTGTTGATTCCATCATTGATTATTTTACATACCTAGTAATACCATCTGCATGATTGTCACTTAGGACTTTAAGTTCTTAGAAGTTCAGCTCTCCCTTGGTCCCCTGGCTTCCCCAGACGGAGGATCTCAAAAGTCGATTATACTTCTACAGTTTATAACCCAAGACTGTGTTTATATAAAGAAAGTTCTTCTTCCAGTAATCGTAGCCCCCGTCACGATATCTGTCTCTTGGCTGTTGTGCTTTTCCTCCTTTCTCCGACTATCCGTATGGTATCCACGGTTGTTAAGATTTGCGCCCAATGCAAAAGGAACAAGGTGCAAGTATTATTTTGATTTCCAGCATAACCACATAAAAATGTTGATTAGCTCTATTCATAGCCATCTAAATGGACTCCATCTTCTGTTTGGTATGTTCCAAAACTGCCCGAATACTCTCATCCAAAACATCCAGCGCAAGATACCCGTCTATCCATGCTACGGTCTTCTTCTGCAATTCCGTGCGATCTGTTGTGGTTTCCAGATACCGGTTCAAGCGTGACAGTACCTCTCTGAGGTTCTTGGGAAACTCTGCTGTCTGTGGGTTTACGCCCATAATAGGCTGGCGAATGCGGACGTTGCATGTGGCTGGGTGGTTGGGATACTCCCGATCAAGGACATCCAGAACATGCTGTGATATCCTAGGCTGAGCCGGGACATGTGTGAAAGACACGAAGAGGTCAAAGAATACCTCCGCAGTGTTGGCGCTGAAGAAGGCCTGCTTCTTGGAGATATCGAAGATGGCCATAGGGATAGCGCCATCCATGGCAGGGTTTGATTTCAAATGCTGAGCGGTCTGCTTGTCAATAACCTTGGCTTGGGCATTTGATGGCTCAGGAAGATCGTCGTCATCCTCTTCATCATCATCACTATCCAAAAGTCGCAGTTCGTCGCCGTCCTCCTCACGATCGGGCCGGAGAACATCCTGGCCAGGCTTCGCGACCGCCTTGCGCTTATCGACCTTTTCGAGCCATTCCATCTCCGTTCGCGCATATTCAACCCAGAGTTTTTCATTCGTCGTGCAGAAGCGGCAACCTCGCATGAAAAATCCACGCGCGGCTGCCATGTCGCCATTCTTCGCTGACCTTCGACCTGCCATTGCCCACAGCTCAGGGTCCGTAGGCATCATGCGTAGAGCATTGGTCATGGTTTTGCGCCAGCGCTTGGATGCTTTGACGCTGGACGTGTATGAAAGATATTCTCTCCACAGAGCACTGCTTCCTGGATGTCGGTTGACACCTCGCTCGTAAATCGCAAGAGTACGGCCCTGGCCAGCATGCGCGGACTGAAGGTGTCGGATTTTGAGACGCTTGCAGCGTTTGCTGCGCAGGGACTCCAGGGACTGCTCCCATTGAGCGTATGAAGACCAATCCGACGGCTTATTCCCAGGTGAGAGGACTCTGTGCTCGTAATCGTTGCGCTTCTGGACGATTGTGCGAATCTCATCCTGCGAGGATGATGGGTTAGTTGGCAATGTTCTCTCGTAAAGTTAGAACGCAATTACCTTGGAAAATATTTCTTTCTCCTCCCATTCTCGCAGTTGCGGTACAGCACGTTCAAGATAAAATCTCGCCTTATCAGCGACGCCAGCCATCTTGTGTTTGCGCGACCGAGAGGTAATCAATACGGTTTACAAGGTAAGTAGGTAAGTAGATAGCAAATTTAGGAAGTTTTTTTGCCAACAAGGCTGGCAGATCAATAACTTTTTTAGCGGGGCACTTTTCAGCCTCGTGGTGGTCGCGACAGCGGGAACCAAAATGGAAATCGCCGTCTACCTACTCCGTACCTAACGTTAGGCTGTTTATTCCTCGCTTATAGTACCTGGCCTTTGATTCGCTTCGGGAGCGCGCGGGCCAGTGTCAAAAAATACTATCGATTTGCGAGTGTCCCCTGCCCCGGTCGGTCTCCACTTAGCAATTACACTTTCCAAGTATTACGTCGCGGTGGAGGTAACGCCAAAGCTCCGAGGTCTGTTTGTCTTGTCCGAGAGTGAATCTCACCACTTGCATGATCGTTTTCTCTCGTCGCTCGTTCTGAGATTTTGACTCTTGGTTCCCGGATCGCCCGGATGGGATTTTAGAGTGTTTTTTCAGTCCTTCTCTCCTTCGAAATGGCTTCAAAATACAAGGACAAAGATACTGGCCTTGTCCTAAGCTTCAATGGAAGTTTGGTTAGCTGGGCGCATACTGCTGTCGCGTATAGTATGGTTTTGCATCCTCCTCCGTTATAAATACGCAACTTAGATGACTGAGACGCTGATTTGTGGTGTTCTAGCTGCTTTCTTTAGTGCATTGGTTATCGGTGTTTACCTACACTACCACAAGATCGTACAGAATGAGTTCTATGGTTATCCGCAAGAATGGTTCCCCTCAGTCTCAGCGACTATTGGCGATCGGTACCCCGAGCGGTCGTTCTTCATGATCTTCATTGCCATTACATCCGGTACAGCATAGTCGATCGAATTGTACCATATCTCCTATGTACTGATAGCTCCCAGGCCCTCGGTTTGCCCTCGTCGGTCTATGGTACCTCCTCACGCGAAAACCCGGCCAGAAGCTGCCTACGTTCGTTGCTGTTATGGGCCTACTTCGAACTCTGACCTGTGGCGGCTGGACATACATTACATCTACGGACGACCACGATTGGCATGATATTCTCATGATTTCTTACATTGTTGCGACACTTCCGTGGACGACTGGCTGTATCGCACTCAGCCCCGCCAATCCTCAGGCCATCAAATATCGCAAATACTTGGCATCTGCCTTTTTCGGCACTCTTGTGCCACTGATCTATTTCTTCATTCAGCACAAGGTGCATCGTGTCGCTGGAGGTAAGACAATGGGACCCCGCCATTGAAATGTGGCCCACTAACACTATAAACCAGCTTATACGACTTACGCCTTCTTCGAGTGGTCATTGATCATCTTTGATGTGGCCTTTGACGCCGTGACGGCTCTCGATTTCAGTACCTTCGCCATTGAGGTTAGAGATATCAAGGGTGCGAGCAAGGGGTACGTTCAATGGCTTCCCAGATAGTCTTTGGCTTCCAGAACAGCCGTTTGCGAAATATACATGTTTGCAGGCCATTGTCTAAGTCTTTTGCAGTGAGAACCTGTCCTCTATCCCATCCGCCGTCCTGGAAAAGGAGTAAGTACAGACTTAGCGTGAGGAGAATATTGTCATTAACCAAGTCCTTAGAAAGGAAAAGGCAACCGGCGGTGTTTTTGCTGTTCGCTTCAGCTGGCCCGAAGCACTTGACATTGCCGCTGAAGTCTATCATGGAGTAAGCTCTCTGTTTTGGGACAGAACGATGATTTGCTGACCCATCTTAGTATGTTTTCTGGACTATTCTAACTAGTCTAGGACTTGTAGTGTGGTGTAAGTCAATCTAGATCGTTGATTGAGACCTGTGTGACTCTAACTCAACATCAGACTTCCCGCTTTGGTACATGGGCATTTCAGGATACGAAGTTCTGGTCATGACAACGATTTCGCCGTTCATTCTAGCCAGTCGTTCAGCTCGGTCTCTTGTCGTGAACAACTTGCGCGCAGTACACCTTCTGTCTCTCGCAGGCATCGCAGCCTATCTGGTTGAGGAACCCAGTTATCGCCTGTTCACGGTTGGATTTGGCGTTTTTATGTCGTGCTTAGGGTGGGCCGGTACCCTTTTCGCGGAGTCAGTTCACGAAGGCCGCCTTGAATCCAAGATCCTGGGTTGGATGATTGGTCTTATTCTTTCCTCCACTGCCAAGTTTGCGTGGTGGACGAATAACCCTATTTGGCCTATTATGCATGCTGCGAATGGCGGTTGGAACAACACTGGTCTTGTGCTGGGTGTTCTAGCCGCCCTCCGCTTCACCAGACGCGCACCCCTCGCTGCCGGTTTGGCCCCACGGCCCGCCAAGAGTAGCTCGAGTTTCCTTTCATCACTCGGTCTTGCTGGGTTGTTCTTTGGCCTCCACTCTTTACTCTCTGATACCAGCACCATGATCCTCTGGGGATGGGAGGGTTATCCCATTCGTGGCCCTTACTTCTCCACACATGGCTGGCTCACTGTTCTTGCCATGTCACTTGGTCTGTTCGGTGGAGTCTGGCAGCCTAGGCTTGCAAGCAGCTGGGGAGTCTATATCATCGGTACCGTCGGTGCGATGTTTTTGACTTTCTTCAGTCATTGGTCCGGTTACTACGGTGCTCTGACGCTTGCCACCTACTTGATGGCATACTCTGTACCCATTTTGACCCATGCAGCCAAGACAAATCCTACGACAACTTTTGGCAACGGTTTCCTCATATACAACTTCTTGGTACTCTTCCACGTTTGGGTTGTGGCATATGCCTTTGTTCCGGGTGGCCAACTCGTTCGTGAGCATACTGACTGGATCATGTACACGATGATGACCTGCATTGGTGCTGGCGTGTACGGCATCAATGCCTCAGGTCATCAACAGCAACCTTCGAAACGGTCTGTGCCGATCCAGCAGAGGAAGTATTTTGGCGTTGCGACCATCCTTATCAATGTTTTCTTCTTGGTCTCGGCCTTCCAGCGGTTCCCTAGCAACAACTATAAGCCTTATCACGCTGATGACCGCATCCTCACTGCAGGTATTTGGACGATCCACTTTTCGTTTGACAACGATATGTGGGCATCAGAGTACCGTATGCGAGACCTCATTAAGGAATTGGAAATTGATGTCATTGGTCTTCTTGAGTCCGACAACCAGCGTATCATCATGGGTAACCGTGATGCTACGCAGTTCCTTGCTGAGGATCTCGGCATGTATGTTGACTACGGTCCTGGCCCCAATAAACACACATGGGGTGCCGCTCTTCTGTCAAAGTTTCCTATCCTCAACTCGACGCATCACCTTCTACCTAGTCCTGTGGGTGAACTGGCTCCTGCTATCCATGCGACATTGGATGTCTATGGTCAGCTCGTCGATGTATTTGTCTTCCACTCCGGGCAAGAAGAGGATCCTGAAGACCGACGTCTGCAGTCACTTTATCTCGCTGACCTAATGGGGTCGACCCCTCGGCCAGCCTTCTTGCTTAGCTATTTGGTGACAAAACCAAAGGAGGGTAACTACAACACTTATGTGAGCGAGAAGTCGGGTATGAAAGATGTAGACCCGTCAGATTGGGACCGATGGTGCGAATACATCCTTTTCAAGAGACTCAAACGTGTGGGATACGCGCGCGTGAGTCGCAGCTCGATTACCGATACGGAACTACAGGTTGCCAAGTTCAAGATCCCCGAGTCCAAAGAGGAGATCGAGAAACTGGATGCCCAGCCAGATAAGGAGCGTAATCGCCGAGTAAAGGAGGAGGAGGTCCCTGAGGGTTGGAGATTCCCCGCGATGTTCCGGGGTGACGGCGTGCGAGAGCACAGATACCATGTGTTCAACGAGCCCAGGTATTTCAACTAGAGAGGCTGTATATTACGCTGGGTAAGGGCTTGGGCAATACGACAAGGGTCATCTCGATGCGTATATGCTATTCATATTAATGGGAGGAGTTAATGGGAAAGGGAAGATATGGATCATGAATAATGTACGGCGGTGATGGTCATGTGCTTAATTATAGTGCACGCAATATATACTCTTGTTGTATACATGTTGGTTGTATGGTAGTGATCCAAAGACGCAGCAAAATATTCATTGTTGAAAATGCCTGTCTCTCGAGGCCGGTGCTCTAGGGTATTCTCCATTCGTTCACGGACGATGATTTATGCGGTGGTGTCCATTAATGCATTTGTAGGCAATTTTGTACAATGTGCCTGAGGAGGAGTGTATGTATTGCTGATAGTGTCAGCGCGTGGCATTTTAGTTTGCCATTGTGTCGATAATGTTCGTTATCTTTCTACATAAACCTCCACGACTGGTGTCATGGCTTGTGTACCAGCGAGATAACAGAGTTACAATGAACCTCAAACGTCTTGACGCAGACTTACTACGAAATTGGTCAGCCGCTGACCAACAAGGTCCGAAGGGAGAAATACCATATCGTATTGATTCCTGGATGTATTTCTGCAAAAGAACCGTTGTCAAGCTTGCATTGTGTATGTACACAGACGAAAACCGCAGATTTCCGTGCCCACACCGCAAAGAAATATCTCCGTCCCCACTCGGACCGCCGAAACTCCACAACGCCGCGGTCATCGTCGGGCATGTGAGGTTTACAAGCCCCTGTGGCCCGCTGCTGCGCCAGTTATGACCAAGAAAAATAGAGTATTTGTGTGATTCCGCAGGACGGACCTGAACCGCATGTGTGGTGAGTGCCGAGTTGGAGCAATGGCCGAGGGGGTCAACAATCCTTCGTATTTATACACATTATTCATGACGGCATAAAGACCTTGGCTTGACATGGACAACTGATTGGCGGCTGACTGTACTTTTTTGGAAATGGCAGGTGACCTTCGGGTATCTCAAGAGGCTGGACTAGGAACAACCTCTGAGCATTGTTGTGAGCCGCATCACTATGATAGTTGTTTTACGAGTGGGACTTAAAGGGGTTTATATAGTTGATCCGAGCATTAGACGGATAACTACGACTGTAAGAAAGCTCCTAATACAAGAGAGTAAAATTCCGAGTTCTATGCTCCTCGTAACTAGGAGTCATGGGGGCTACCGGCCGGTAGATGCAATCATGGATCAAAATACTAATAACAATTCCCCAAATGGCAAACTCAAAACCCCACAATCTACAGAGTAAGAAGCTCCCCCACAATCTCAAATTCTCCGCGATCCAATACTATTCCGTCATTTCCAATCCGAACTTAGCCGCTTGAAGACCTCATGGTTCACCCCTCCACCTTCAACAAGTTTGTGATTATCGACAAGCTTTGTGTGCCGCCGCCAGCCGATTATGAGCGTCTTGCCTAGACCCAGACCAGGGATGGAAGAAGTCAGCGAAACATGAGAAGTGGGCATGATGGGCTAGATAGAAAAGAGGGTGGTCATGGGGCTGCCGTCGTCGTGTAGGTATAGAGGTGCATCGCTTTGTTTCTCGATAAGACGTATATAACTCCTCCGGAGCTTCCGCCTCTCTTCATCTGTTGTCTACCTCTTATTCTCACAGCTTCTTAGAGACTCACCCTTTTTGCGTGCGAGGCAGACAAGATGACGTTCAACTTGACACATCTGTTGGTTTACTTGGGGTTGTTGGTTGGAGGACTAGCTCTCTATGTAAGTCAACACTGCCTACAGATTCTATGATAGTCAGACACTCATATGTGGCCAGGGCTTCAGCATTGTTGTTTACCGAGTCTTCTTTCACCCTCTAGCCAAATATCCAGGCCCATTCATCGCCAAGATCACAGATGGATACCAGCTCTACCACGCTTGGAAGGGCGACAGGCAGCTCGAGTTCTGGCGCATGCACCAAAAATACGGCCCAGTTGTCCGCTTCGGCCCCAACTCGCTTTGCTTCAACTCCAACAAGGCCCTCAAGGAGATATACGGCTTCCGCACAAACGTCCGCAAGGCCGAATTCTACAATGCCTTTGTTCACCCTACCGCCAATACGCATAACACGCGCGATAAGGAAGTCCATGCCCGTAAGCGCCGTGTCATGTCTCAGGCCTTCTCCGAGAGCGCCATGAAGGAGATGCAGCGATACATCTTGGGCAACGTCCGTACTTTCTGCGAGCAGATTGGTATGCTGGAGGGTTCCGGAGAAGAGACCAAGGGCTGGACCAAGCCTCGAAAGATGAGCGACTGGTGCAATTACCTTGCCATGGATATTCTTGGTGATTTGTGCTTCGGCAAGGCTTTCCATATGCTCGAGAGCCCGACTAACCGCTTTGCCCTGGAGCTTGTTGAAGCTGCCACAACCCGCCACCTTCTCGTAAGTGTACCACTATCTTCTTCCGATATGGCAGAAGATGAAACTGACCCTCATAGTGTGGAACCATGCCCATCGTGAACAAGCTCAACTTGGACAAGATTCTCTTCCCTGGACTCGCTGCTGGTCGTGCTCGCTACATGGGCTACAGCAAGGGCCAACTCGCAGAGCGCACGAAGCTTGGTGAGGAGACAGACCGCCGCGATTTCTTCTACTATCTTCTCAAGGCCCGCGATCCTGAGACTGGCCAGGGCTTCAGCACTCCTGAGCTTTGGTCCGAGTCCAACCTACTGTAAGTGGCACCAGGCGACCTCGAAATACCCCAACTAACAGCTGAATAGTATCATTGCTGGATCTGACACCACGTCGACCGCGATGGCTGCCACTCTCTTCTACCTTGTCCGATGCCCTCGCGCTCTCGAGCGAGTCACTGAAGAAATCCGAAGCAAATTCAACGATGTCGAGGAGATTTGCCAAGGTGCCACTCTCGCATCTTGCACCTACCTCCGAGCCTGTATCGATGAAGCTATGCGTCTCTCTCCATCTGTCGGTGGTATTCTTCCCCGTGAGGTTCTCTCCGGCGGGATCACCGTTGAAGGCCGTGCCATTCCCGAGGGTACCGTTATTGGCGTTCCCCATTATACCATCCACCACAATGAGTCCTACTATCCCTCGCCATATGAGTACGTCCCTGAGAGATGGCTCGTCGGTGCCCTCAACCCCCTCACTGGCGAGAAGACAACCGAGGATGAGGTTGCTCTGGCTGCCAGTGCATACTGCCCCTTTAGCATTGGGCCCCGTGGCTGTATCGGCAAGGGTCTCGCCTATGTTGAGATGACAAACACACTTGCCCGCACTATGTATCTTTATGACATGCGCAAGGCTATTGGTATCGTGGATCCTGCTGAGGGCAACCCTAAGAATGAATGGGGTCGACACCGGCCAAGCGAGATGCAATTAGTTGATACATTTACGAGTGCCAAGAACGGACCTATGATTGAGTTCCGTAAGGCTTCGCACATCCAGGCATGAACTCAAACATAAAAGTTGGAGAGAAATAGGCGTTCATGAAATGGATGCACAGGACATAAGATGCAGACACCTACCTAGCCACGGAGATGTTAATTTTGGATCCGGCGGAGGAGCACAGAAAAATCATGACTGAATGGTCTAAGAATAGTTAAATGAAGCGAAAATAAAAACAAAAATGCACTAAAATTGAAGATATATCTTTCGTTACGTTGCCGTGATAGGGAAATCTGAATAGGTTGGCTGAGTTTGAGAGGCACCTTGCATAAATAAGGCGACTGAACTAACCGTCCCCGTAGGTAGGGACTCAGTGAGTGAGACATGTGGAATAAAGAAAGACCTTTTAATCTGGGGGAGCAGAGCTTCAGTGAGCTTCAGAATCTAGCCCATAACGACCCACTAATTGAGCACCAGGTTGTGACAAGCGTTCGCAAAAACCCGATGGGCCCAACGAGGCTGGGGAAAGGCTGAGAATGCTTTCTATCCTTCTCTAAGCTTTCTCTGTTGGACATTTTCATTCCCTCTCTCCAACTTCGCTTTTCTGGAAACTTGAAATAATCCGACCGAATCCAGCGAACACGATTGACACGTAACTGGAGTATGTCATGAGGCAGTTTGGCACTTGGCTCATTTGACTCCTGGCGCGCGTCCAAGTTTCTACGCTCATAATTTGACTGGACCAACACGCAATTTCCATTCAACCATCGTCAAAGGATGACTTTGTGTAAATTCTTTCAGCAGGGCAACTGCAAATTCGGCAGTACGTTTTAACTCGATCCTGTGGGCTGCGTTGTTCTCCTTCTGATCACACTGACTTGTCCATAGATAGTTGTCGATTCGAACATGTAAACCCAAACAATCGAAATCAACCCTCGAACCGCTTTGGAGCTCTTGGAGGAGGGGGCAGTCAAAACCCAGCTGGTACGAACACGATAGATGTTTATACACGGAACAAGGATTGACGACTCAGCAGACAAATACAACATTACTATCGACACGATCGAAAAGGATTTGACGAACGAAGTTCCGCAATGGATCTTCTCGGCCTATGCGCCAGGGCGAGATGCTCCTGGCCAGCTCTTTGGCGGATATCCGCGCGAACAGAGCTTTGAAGAGCTGCGGCTACACTTCATGATGGGGAAAGCGTCGGGAAACGAACAGCAAGCTGTGAGCGCCCATTCAATCGGTCTCTACGCGACCGCCCAGACTGACCTAGATTCGACCTTAGCTTAACGAAGCACAAGAGCTATATGCTCAAGCCCAACAACAGATGCAGACCGCTCTGCGCGACGTTAAAGGGGCAATTCAGTTCATTGTAGGCGAAGAAAATAACCACCCAAATCGGCATGATATTTGCAAACAGGGAACGCAAGGAGCTCCCTTTGGCGAATTTCTCGTTGGGAAGCGACCCAAGTCGACAATCGCCGATACAGGCGCTCAGCCAACCCCGTTCGGGTCCAACAATAACAACGCTTCGAGTCCTTTTGGTGGTGGCGCATCGGCCGGTGGAAGCGCCTTTGGGCAGCCATCGACTCTCGGCGCGAAACCAAGCGCGTTTGGTACGCCCTCCTTTGGTCAACCATCGCAGCCAGCTCAAGGAGGAGGCTCGGTATTTGGTCAGCCATCGCAACCTTCAGCGTTCGGACAACCATCACAGTTGGGACAAACCGCCTCAGCATTCAGCAAGCCAGCGCAAACCTCAACCTTTGGCCAGCCGTCACAACCAGGGTCTGCTTTTGGCCAACCTTCAGCTTTAGGCGCAAAGCCCAATCCGTTTGGCACACCAGCCTTCGGACAACCTTCGCAACCAAATGCACAAGGCAGTGTCTTCGGCCAACCGTCACAGCCAAATACGCAAGGCAGCGCATTCGGTCAACCGTCACAGATAAATGCCCAGGGCAGTGCCTTTGGCCAAGCCAGCCAACTTGGACAGAAACCGAGTCCCTTCGGAGCACCAAGTGGAACGAACAACAGCTCTAGCCCATTCGGAGCCGTCGCAAATAACAACAGTGCCCCTGCAGCGAACCCCTTTGGTGCTCCAAGTGGTAGCGCAACAACCAGTCAGCCTGCCAATCCTTTCGGATCCAACAGTAATAACCAGAACAATGCCCCGGCGAATCCGTTTGGACAACCCTCACAGCCTGCTCAGGGAAGCTCGCCATTTGGCCAACCTTCAAATGCTGCCGCACCGGCTACAGCAACCCCATTCGGTGCATCTAATGCGACCTCGAATCAACCTACAAACAGTCCATTTGGCCAGCCGTCACAGACTCAGTCGAATGGCTTTGCATCACAGAATAACCAAACACCAGCGAGCAATCCATTTGGTCAAGCCGCGCAGCAGAAACCAGCGAATTCTTTTGGCCAACCTTCTAACGCTGCACCAGCTGCCGCCAACCCGTTTGCTACAACGCAGGCTCAAAACCCCCCAGCAGCAGCAGCGGCGGCATCCGCTACTTCGACAGGCCCATATCCACCGAACAGCAGTAGACAGCATCCGCCAATTGAGAGCTATAGCTCAAAAGGTATGGATGGTCGGCTATCAATGTTCAAGGGCAAATCAGTCATCTACAAGGACGGCAAACCTGGAATTCGAGAATTCGATGGGACCTGGCGGCGGATTTGGTTCCCAGATGGTCCTCCTGCGTTCTCAGCGGATACAGAATTGGCCCCTGAGATGTACGACGACAAGTCCAAGGCTCAGTGGATGGCCTTCGCACAGACCGGGACCTTTGAGGGTGGCCTGATGCCCGAACTACCGCCTCCGCGAGAATGTACACTATGGGACTTCTAAGCAAGGAGTCAAGTCGAGTCAGTTCACAGCTTGTTTTATATATGATGTGGAGATGAAGAGTCGAGGATGAATAGATGGCGTTAGACGATTCAGGAGAATGCATTAATTGGCGTTGTGTGTAATCATTGGGGTGGCTTGGATGCATAATCTACCTAGACAGTAAAAGAAACAACTTCACAAGACAAGCAAACTGAAGGATGGTATCAGATTCAGTGCATTTTTATTAAGTTGCTGTGTGGTATTAATACAGCAAGCCCCATTTCAAGCTATGAAATGACAGAATAGTTTTATTGAATGCTAGAGATCTTGTAAAGACTAGGTACGTATCCACAACATCCATATCAATAAAGCTCATGAGCGAAATCATCTAAAGATATTTGCTTGGTGTTTGCCTTGTAGCACAAACTCCTACCTTTTTCTTACCAGGGCAGCTCGGGTAAAGATGCACTAGTCCAGGAGCACTCAAGCGTTTTCATAATCAGAGCCATTGATTGGCTTGAGCGGTCTAAAAGTATCTTTGTACCTCCTCCAGGTTGACTTCATCAGCTTGCAGCTGTGAGAATCCACTTTCTGATGAATCATCCGGCGATGCAAACGCAGGCTTGAGCCACGATATTTATGAAGGTCAGAGCGGCAGTCTATAAGATCGACTCATCTCTCTCTTGGTATCCTTTTCAAACCCAAAATTGCACTCATTTTAGTGCCCAAAACCAGAAATTTACCATTCACACAAAGGCACCCAACCATGGTCTCTTTACCATCCCTCGCACCATTCCCCCAGTCATCATGGCGACAGCATCTCTCCTCTAGCGAATGGAATACACTTCTCCGGTCATGGACATCTATTTGCCGTGCCGTTTCATCCCTGTCTGAAAAGGACATCAAGGCAGCCTTGGCCCGCGACGACTCCATTGTAACGTTCCTGGTCTCCTTCGCAGAGGAGACAGCAGAGGCAGGCTTCACAATACTAGACTCTCACTCGACAACACTACCGAAAGCTGTATTTCAGCTCGTATCGAGAGTCTTCAATGTATCTCCGCCACCTCAACTATTCGATTATGCGTTTTTGGCAAATATTGCAAGGATATTCCCCAGGAAAGCTACGGCCGCTCTCATTGCACAGCTCTTTCAGCGACATGCTGCTGCGCTCGAGGCTGCATTGACTGCCCTAAAGAAGCAACTTATCCCACAGTTAGAGGCCGGTATCAAAGGGGATTTGAAGAGCGTCGAAGCCCGTTTGATACGACTGAATTATCTTCTGCATGCTTCACCAAATACCTGCACTTTGTTCCTTGCGGGATCTGATTTTCTCGATGGCCTCATCGTGTGCTTCCGCGTCATGAACCCTCCCCTACGCAAAGTGATATTGACCACGACGTATTTATGTCTGGTTGGGCTAATAGGTACTGAACCAGCCAAATGGTCGATGCTGAGTGATCAACTATACGCCCTCAAAGAAGCGGCTGATGCCCACAAGGCTGGCCCCCTCAATGTCAACGATTCACTGGTCCCTGAGCTCATCACCAACACCCCCCTATTGAAAATATTACTACGGAGGGCGGAGGATTCCGGCGCGGCGACCGAAAATTTCAAGAAGCGAATTACGGCCCTGGAGAGCTACAGAAAGGGAACCATGGTCCGTCCCAAACGACTTAGAAGAAGGAGACTGGATAAAGGTAAAGGCAAGATATCACAACAAGAAGTGAATGCCGAGTTTCACGTTCATAAAATGAGCCAAATCACTCAGGTTCAGGATTTGTTTCCCGATTTAGGATCCGGCTTTGTGTCCAAATGTCTCGATGAATACGGAGAGGACGTGGAGCAGGTTGTTGCCAATTTGCTAAGTGAGACTCTACCGCCTCACTTGGCGAATGCTGACCGCAGTGAGTCCTTGTATGTTATAACAATCTACCTGTTCTCAACCCGCGATTATTTGTTAATCCATCATTAGGTCATCACACCCTGAAGCAAGACATACAGAGCTTGCACCGCGATCTACTCCGCCTCAGGTTCCCACGCGACACAACGTTTTTGACGACGATGATTTCGACCGCCTTGCCATGGACGTTTCTAAGGTTTCATTTGGAAAGAAACCAGCCAAGAACGCCGACGAGATGCTCAAAGACAAAGCAAACGCGCCTAACAAATCGGCCATTCTCTCTGCTCTCGCGGCATTCGATTCTGATGATGACGAACGCGATGATACTTATGATGCTGACGATGTGGGTGGCACTGTTGACGCCTCCAACCAGGAGGCCGATGCTGCGAGCGACAGCAACGAAGAGGCACTGTTCCGCGCGTACCAGATGGACTCAAAGCTGTTTGACCGTGATGTCGGCACAAGGCGAGGTAACCCGCGAGCCAAATTGCGGGAAGAAACTGGAATGACAGATGAAGCCATAGAGGGATGGGCCCTCATCTTAGTCAGGAACCCGCAACAGAAGCGACGATTAGAGTCCAAGTATGCCTTTAGTGGACAACAAGCGCAGCTAGAACGCACATCTTGGCGAGCGTCTCCAGCTGGCTCAGGAGAAGAAGGAAGCGAACCTGACGGTGGATCATCGAGAGGTGGCAGAGGTCATGGACGAGGGCGAGGACGAGGGCGAGGTCGCGGAAGAGGAGGCAATGTTGCGGGCCCTACAGGCGAGAAAGAGACAGAAAGTGCCAGGAAGAGCAAGGAAGCCAATAAGGGATCTCGGGCGAACCACAATAGACGCGATGCTCGAGCCAAGAAGATGGCACGAGGGGGTTTCGCTGGCTGATCAATCACCAGTTCTCTGCTTCTTCCATCTACCTGGAGCCGGTGCGGCAGCTAGACAAGACGTTCTTCTCTTTCGGGCCTGAGTTGGCGCAGTTGCTTCTGGCCCATACAGATCACCAAGATCAAGCTCCGTAGCATAGGGGCTCTTCATATCGGCTATCATGGGAGTGCCAGGATAACCACTGGGCCCTGCTGGAGAGACGATACCGCTGAGAGAAACCAGAGTCTCTTCGATGCCCGAGTAGCGGTGGTAATCCTTTGGTGTAGCTAGCTCTGAGACAGCCTCAATAGAGGTCAGATCCTGGTCGCCATCACCTGTGCCCATTATCATGCTTTGGAGCGACATCCGCGAACTCCTCCTGCTACTATTGAGGTACACCCGTAGATCGAAGCATTGACGACATGATGGATGTAACGGAAAGCAGTTTGCCTCATCACGATGCTGCGGAAGTTTAGGGCGTGACTGCTGCCCACACTTTTCCTGGATGTCGTCGAAAATGTCTGCGATGGGAGTGAAGTAGGTGACACGTTGTCCGGGCCCCCAATAGTTATTGCGACCCCATACTTGACCGATTAGGCCATTTGTATTGGCGTCAACAACTCCAGCGCCACTGTCGCCGTTGACACCAATGCCTCCACGTATCCAGGCATCCTCATCCTCTTGCGGCCATGGTTCCTCGATAAACCACTCTCTCGTAGCCTTCTGCGTCTGGTTCTCTACCCCAGATACATACGCAGGGATCTCGCAAATCTGGCCTCGCTGATAACCAGATGTTCGACCGCTAGACAGAACATCTGCACCTGGCACGATAGCGGTTGTAGTAGCTATGGTTGGTTCCTGAGTTGGAGGTTGGGTTTCTGAAGGGAATTTGCGAAGGATGTTTGCTTGTGAAGTACGGGCACCGATGAGAGCCCAGTCTGTTACGACAAGGGGCTTGTCCATATCACACTCATCCCAATAAGGATCATGTGAAATTCTCGTTGTCTTGAGGTTCAGACCTGACGTGACCTCGAGCCTACCAAGCCTGAAGTTCGTCTCCTGGGCCATGGCATCATGTCCCTCGTCAATGCATCGCTTGCGATCTTGGGAAGATGGATGCTCAACCTCCACTTGAGCGAGCTGTTGGTAGGCCTCCATGAAGGGATGAAAGTTGCCCAACCAATAACTCCCACCACCAACGGTGATGCAAGGACCAAGAGTAGCAGTGCTATCTTCAAACATCCCATTTCCTGTCACACCGATACTGTCACCCATGCAAGGATCGCGAAAGAAGTAGGGGTTTCTCGCGGCACAAATATCGTCCTTATGATCTTTGCCTAGGCCACGAGCCCAGGTAACGGTACGATTAATCTCCCCCTGCGTAAAAGCAAACGTGACTAGCTTGGAAAAGTTGCTGGGAATAAGATCTTGAACGTGGCTAACAATGATGATCTTTCGAGCACGAGAAATAGTTTTGGGGGCCATGATACAAATTCGCCTCATCTGTGGGGATTTGCCTCGAGTGACAGTGACTACGTGACGGGGCCCAACCCAGAGAGGCAGGTATTGGGAAAGAAATGGAAGAATGGCGTGTTCGAAGACAAGAGGAAAGCTCGTTACTTCTATACACCGTGAGGCTCGCCCTCTGATAAGGTCTGTTGGACTTTCTGCACTTCGTGGAGTGCCTTTGATAGTCAGTCTGTGAGCTATTGAGGTAAGGGAGAGTTGATAACCTTACCAGCATTCTTCCTCGCTCGCTTCTCCACGACCTCCTGTAGACGATCCTGACATTGACGCTTCGTCTTAACCATATCCATAGACAAATCTGTGTCATGATCTCTGTTCTTTCTTTTGAGAGACGCAAGAGAAGTGGTGGGCTTTTCATTTGACGAGGACCTGTTGCCCGTCTCCATGCTAGCTATCATCTTTGCTGGAAGCTCCCATTCCTTTGCATCATCTCTACCATCCTCGGGGTGAGCCATGGCTATGTGGGACTGAAGAAGGCGAATACTCTGGAATGTCGTCTCTGTGCAACCGGGTGATGGACAAATGACAAGATGTTTGACTTTGACATGGTAGATAAGTCCGTCCCTGGTGGAAAAGCTCGGCTGGTCACAGCCAGCCCAGTTACACAGATAAGTATGACAAGATTTGACGTGGGATTTGAGGTCCTTGTCAGACGAGAAAGCTCGTTGGCACTGAGGGCCAAGGCAGACGAAAGAAGGTGTCGAATTATCAATGCTGTTAGTTCGCCCACCTCGACTTAGTGGACTCGGACCTCTTGAGCGACCTCTACCGTTACGGACGGTCATTGCATCACTGAATTCGGTCGGAACAGAGGAGAAAATGGAACCAGTAGAAGAAGTATCGGCACTGATGGTGGAAATTGTACTCATCTCTCGCATATCGATTTCACCAGACCAATTGGCACAAGGCTCGAGGCCCAGGTCCAACTGGGCTGGTGATGCAGACCGATAGCAGTCAATATTGAAGTCGGAATGAATCGATTGAATTGGCTGACGGAAGAAATCAAAAGACATGAGACTGGGAGAGACAGTAGTCTTTGACATCGACAAAGCAATTGAAGCCGGTGTCGTGGGAGGCGTCGATACTGCTTGAACGGTCCGATGCTGGACTGTGGGGCCGTGGTAATGGCCGGGACCGTTGAAGTTAACGGCCCCGCGGTGGTCCTTGCGCCTGAGGTTGTTCATTGTGTGAGTTGATTAAATTAACTCACAATGGCTTTGTGAGGCTGCAATTGAGGAAAAACACGGACAAAGTAGATTTTGAGGGGTCGAACAAGGAATGGAGAAAATGCAAAACATCCGGGAACTGGGGGCCTTCCTTTGGTCATAGGGGACTGCGGTTGCCTGAAGAAAGCTGGCGGCCTCTGCAGAGGTGGGCGAACCACTCAGCTACTGCAGTCCCTGAGAAGGAGTCCATTTTGTGTAAGCAAGTGTAAGTGGTAACGCTGACTGATGATGCGGGACATAAAGTACAGGGGGAGGGCCCAGGTGAGCTATGTGGAAAGAAAATAAAACATGAAAATGAAGCCCAAAAGACCACCAGCATTGATGGCATGGCTGATAGTGTCATAAACATGTTGGACTTGTTGACTACTCTTCTCTTCGCTTCTCTTTTTCTCTTTCCTTATTACGCAAAGTACGTTAGGCAGACTGGAGATACCTACTTGGTAGGACTTTTGGCCCCCAACTGTGTTCGATCAACCCCTCACTATTTGGGAGAAGTCCGTAGTTTCATAGGTATTGGCTTGTGGTATAGTGCAGGGGTGTTTTGTGCCTTATGGCAATCGTCGTACTGTAAGAGTTGCTCATACTTCTTATCATTCATTGAGTTATTATTCTTGATTACTGGCCTCACAATATTCACCTCTTTTCTTATATCTAAAGTGTCTTGCAGTTGGAAGTTGCTTGAAAAAAGGAAACCCGTCCTAGAATTATAGTTGACCTAACCAAGCTTCCTTTCTGTAGACATGATATGTAGTTGTAAGGTCGTTATAATCATTCCATTCGAGCAGTATATGTTTATGTAGGTGAGGCACCTACGTAGCAGTGGAGGTTCTGGGGTAGAGAAGTTCCTGAATTATTTCACATTAAAGAAGGGAAGTATCCTTTATCATATATTTACCTCCCTTATGTAGTGTTCATTGAGATGAAGCGATAGACATTCAGGAGTCAAACCTGCCAATATCTTACTGTATAAGTGCCTTGAATCTCGAACTTCCTCTATCAATATTATACTCTCTATTAATGGCCTTGTTGTCTTGAGTTATTATTGTGCTGGGTGCCCTCTAAAGAGCCGAATGATGATCAGTCGCGTTGATAATTTGGACGTTTATTATGTTGCAACGACTATCTGATATTGAGAGAAGAAAACGTCAAGCCTTGCCAACTTACCAAGCAATTTATACCAATATGTTAGCTGGAACCATATGATCTAGAGGTAATCGTATTAGACCGTAAATTCAAATGCTTCGGTCTTATATAGGCAAGTTCCCAAGAAATCCTTTCGCCTGATCAAGTTATTCTCTGGCTCTTGGAATGATCCCCTGGGCACGGAGCTCTTAGGGCCAAATGTGTATCTTGGGCCAGTGATCAGTCTACAATGGCTGTTCGGATAGCTTGCCAGCATTGTCAGAGCCAACGGCACTGGTATTTGATACAAAGTCCGTCTGGGAGGACAAGAAATTAATACGAAGACCCAGCACTTGGAGCATGTTGTTTTCGATCTCGCTGGATATTGTGTCCCCGATAGGACTCCACCTCGGAAACCTGAAGAGCTGGAGATAGTATTCTTGGTATAGGCAGATGGCGTTGTTCTAGCACGCGCAGAAGTATCAAGTGATAGAAGGAAAGAATTGTGCGAGATCATGAAGAAACTTCTTTCTATAATGCTCACCTTGCATCGTCCAAATCATTATGGGGTATGATAATTATGCTCTAAACCAATTCTACTCTTCCACTACTGTCTTCATTATAGTAATCAACTCAATTGTAACCATCATGACGCCGTTCATAAACCTCTCTGAAGTTCCTCGACCACATCACTAAGCATCCTTAGTCCGTAGAACTTGGCTACCCTCCTCATAACTCCGAGTTTCTTGCTCACGTCTTGTCGCGATACAATTTCCTTCCACTCTCCACTGCAGGTACAGTGTTCCATAAACTCGTTCAGTCTCAGTGCGCCGCACCGGGCACATTTTAGATCCTGTGTTGTCCATTCCACAATCCAGCTCTCTACTATACCCAATAATCGCTCTTCTATGGCGACACGATCGAACTCAGTGCCACAGAAGCCGCAGCACCAAGCAGCACCTTCGCCAAAGAGGTCTTCGTCTCTGCATAGGTCTAGATCTCGCATCATAGTGCAGCTGTCACAAGATATCTGAGGAAGACGAAGGCTTTCTGATGGGTTTGTGAAGGTACCGTCTTTGGAGAACTCGCGCACCTCGAACAAGGCCAGAAGCTCTTTCCGAAGTAATCGAGCTTCAAGTGTGATATTTTTGTCAAGCGATAGAACTTGCATGAGCGATTTGACAAGCTCGAGGATAGGATTTCGAGGGTTGAGATGTGAGCCGGGAAGGGCGGGGAATGTGTAGTCCTGTGCAAGCTCTGGATGAAGTAATTCACGCTTCTGCTTATTGAGGAGGCCAATGATGTCCTTTTTCAGAGGTTTCTCAAAAGCTTTGCCTAATAGAATTTGGCCTTCATGGTCCTCTAGGCCCTTGCTTGGTAGCTGTGTCAGACGTGGTGTGCCATCTGGGTCCCCGTTATGAGGCCGCTTGAGTTGATGCATCAACTGTATGAACTCAATCACCCAGTCCTGAAATGTGGACTGTAGTCGAACAGGCAAGAATGTTGCCATCTGCCAGTGCATGACAGTTTCGAGGTTCTGTTCTTCGGCTTCAATAACCTCCTGACAGGCCTTGCCTCCGTAGTTGAACTCATCGTACCATACAAGATAGTCCCAATACTCCTTAATCTCTAAGTCAATGAAGTGAAAGAGTGGCTTGCTCTTGATCGACTTAATGATATACTCGCTATACGCATATGCGTTGCCAACCTCGGCCTTTGTGGTTTGGAGAATGAGACGATTGGCGTTGGCAAAAATGACCTGAGATCCCACTCGACGGAAGTCAGCCATCAGCTGCTGGAAGGCCTTACGAGACATCATCTGCACATAATAGTGCAGGGCTCGGTCGTACATGAAAGAGTCGGGATTCTCAACCCAGCGAACAAGATGTTGCACGAGAATATCGGCCATAGTACTTCCACGACAGGCTTCAGTCCACCATGCCTTCACCATCTCACGCAGTACCTGAATGCCAGCGTTGGCAAAGGCGTTCTCGGATGCAAGTGTCTCTGAGTCGTCAGCAGCGGGATTGAACGAGACAGAGTCGGCACCCTCAAGCTCGTTGATAAGAGATGAGGTCAGGATAGTGTTGATAGCCAGATTTCTGACATCTATGTCGATACACACGGACGAGAAAGTTCCTGGGTTGTTGACATTTGGCATTTTGACTGTGTCGAGAGGGCCCAGAAGATCGTCCTTTTCATATCCGGCATGATCAGGGCGGGCATCGGGAGACCACCAAAGCACGACTCCATTGGCCTGAAGGCGCCGGGCATAGGCAACATCGATCAAGAATCGGGGATCGTCTCGTTCCAAATTACACAGAGGCACATCGCCGTAACGAGCCAAAGTGGTGAGGTGTAGAATCCAGGACCCAAGACCAAGATAATGACCAACGAGTCGCTTGGCGATGACAGATTGCCACCCAAGAGGAGGTAGAGAGCTATCCCCCACATCGTATTTTAAGGGAAGGACTGGGAACTCTCCCAAGATAGGGACATCATGGATGAGCAGTTTACGTTGAGACGACTGGATAACCATCATCTGCGGTCGTGGCTCATCCTTGCGCATCTTCTTGACGACATCACCTATCTCCAAGTGAGCCTTGCGTCGGGTCGTCACTTGGGTGATCTTGATATGGAGTTTCTCCTGGTAAGTAAAACAATCCTGCCAGTTGGTACCAGCTGCCTCCGCATGCCGTCTAGCGAGCATCTCCGAATACATTTTGGAAATATTGGGAAGATCTTGACCAGAATCCTTGTTCTTCTGCAGAATAACAACATGGGCTTGGTCATTGGTGGTAGAGAAGATACCAAAAATCTGTCGCTCTCCAGTTGTAATGTGAGAAACGTAAATGTAAGCCAGTGGCGACGTCTCGAGATACGTTCGTGTCTTGGCTGGTCGCTTCAGACCAGCCAGATCAAAGCCTTGCTCAAGGCCCTTTCCAAGCACAGCATGTTGTGTCGCGTCAATGGTGCATTGATTTCCAAGACGCAAGACAGCTCGGATGTTCAGGGGTACTTGCTTCTCATATACACCCTCAACACTAGGATGATTAAAGAGGAGGGAGAACTTTTCGCTCTCGTTGAAGTAAACATCCTCCGATACAGTCAACTTGAAGAGATGGCTTGATGGATGACCATTGGGAAGTGTGTAATTGACCTGTTCGACTTCACAGCCATCCACTTCAACATCGGGAAGATCCTTACTCTTGAGATTGAGGAAAACTTGTCGAGGAACATTGACCTTGAGCGTATGAATCTTAGCATCGATTAGGACATATGCCATGACAATACCAGGAGTCTCAGTCGCTTTGAGGTGCAAGACCTGCCAGTTACTCATGTAAGTAGTGTGCGCCTGCTTCATGAATGTTTGCTGAAGATTGTTCACTGCACCGCCTCTTCGGTCACCAAACAATTGCCGTCGACGGATTCTGGCTTGCTTCTGCAACTTCCACTTCTTCTTCTGGTACATCAAGAATGCTTCATAGTTCTCCGAAGCACTTGGCATAACTTCAGGAAGTGCAGACATGGGATCGGGGTTCTCTGCCGGCTCAGGAGACTTGCGCTTCTGAACTGTCGTTGCAGCCTGAGAGGATGCAATGACTGCGTTGACTTGTTTGGGCTTCAAAAGCTTGCTACCGAAATCTTCTACATCATCCAGTCTAGAACCATTGATGTTGGTGATGTCTTCCAGTGGACTCTTTTTGAAAAGATCAGTGAGTTTCTTCTGCTTCAGTTTGTCGTCCTTGATATTGATCCTCCTTTGAAGCCAGTCAGGATGTGGCACTCGAGGTACAGGGTTGCGGACCTTTTGGAGAGCCGCAGGAATGGTGATCAGCTTCTGAATAACAGAGCCCAATCGCTCCAGGTAATAATCCCAGTCAAGCAGTGCACGAGGATCAGTATCAGTGGGCTCCTCCTTCAGCCACTTCCTCAGATATGTACGCTTGACAGATTCCTCCGCAGAGAAGATGGCCACCGGAACAGCCCGTTCTGTAACAGGTGCGTTTTTGGGTCGAGCGCAGATGATGAACTTACAGTTCAGTCCTTTGTCTTTTACCATCTGCTCACCTAAGAAATCTGCCAAACGCTTGGCAGTTGTGATACTGGTTGACTTCTGGTTTCCGTACTCCTCCAGAGTTTTGGACATGCTTCGATTCTCAGAAATGAGTTCCATCAGCTCCTCGTCAGCCAATGTTGTACCCTTGCTGTGTAGAACATCCAGCCAACGGTTGGCAACCTTGGCAACGGCTCCATAACATTCGGCTAGCGTTTCACCTTCGAGAAAGAACTTGAAAATCTGTTGCTGGAAGATCTTGATGAGCTTGAGCTCACCACGACGTTTCACCTCAAAACCTTTCAACTCAGCAAGACTGCCATCATCGTTGAAGACAGCGTAACGCTTCTTCAAGTTTTTGTCTTCTTCTTTCGATGTGGGTAGAACCATGGCTTTATATGGACCATCGACTTCGAAAAAGATGGAGTTGTCGCTGTGTGTTTCGTACTTGAGGGTCTTCTTGTCAACGAGTGTCTGATATTGATGGTTGGTGAATTTTGCATGGACGTGGTGGTTAAGCATAACACAGGGATATGAGATGTTGAGTTTCTTGCCGCCCTTGAGTTTGAAGGAGAAGTTCTCAGGGAAGGTTGCGGGAAGCATGCACCAGATACCGTCGGTATCCAATTCCAGAGGTCGTCCCAGCCGTTCGACCAGTTGTCGAGCCATTTGAATAATGTGAGCACCCGTCAAACAAGTGACGCCAGCCATTTCGAGTGAGTACCAACGAGATCCCTTTCTCATCACATATCCGTAAAATGAATTTAGAATAACCTTGTGAGCCAATTGCAGCGAGTCGTAGAGAATAATCATCTTCTTGGCAGCATCAACCTCGCTCTGGGCAGCACCAGCAGATTGCAAGGATGACGTCTTTCCCTTCCAAACCTTGGCTTTGCCCTTGTAGTCATATCGACGATCACGGAAGTCTCGTACAGTGTTGATATAAAAAGGGTTTTCTCTTTGGCAAATGATTGCCTCTCGCACAATAGTTGTTGAATCATGGATTTTGTGGTAGACCTTCTGAGAATAGAGTTGAAGACGTTTTCGTACAAGATTGGCTTGCTCATCCGCACTGAGTTCCTGGAAGGTTCTCATAGGAGAACTAGGATATTTACCAGGAAACTTCTCGTTCTGAAGGGCATTTTTAATCATGTTGTACTCATCTCGTTTTGGGGGCAAGTACTCTCCTCGCCAAGCCCAAGGTAACCTTCTATCGCATGTCTTTCCTGGTCGATTGAAGTCGCAGGCAGCACAGTCGGACTCTTGAATCATAGAGTCAGGCTGCAATCGGTTGGTTGTCATGATGTTGGGGTACATCGATGCGACATCCAGATGGTAAATCAGGGGTTTTTCGTTACGGTTCGGCGCTTCTTTGAGCTTGTTCAACCTCTCGACGATCTGAGCCTTGACCTCTTCGTAGTTCTCTACATCATCAAAGTTCTTCTTCTCCTCAACTGTGATTACAAATTTGAGGGCAGCATCTAAATCACCGAGGAGCTCGTCAATAGCTCCAGGGTCGACAGCAAAATCCACCGGGATATCAGCTCGAAAGACTCCCGCTTCGATACTTTCAACGTGGCCACCGACGTAGGTCTCTGAATCGAGGAGATGTCCGTCCCAGAAGGCCTCCTTTGGTGTGATATACTTATTCGGAAGTACAATTTCTCGTTGATATGCTTGCACCATCAGCAGCATCTCACAGAGTGTACCAGTTCCCTTTCTCAATACTTCATCACCACTCAAAGGTAGAATCGTACAAAGTGAGAAAATGAAGGGGTGCACGTATTTCATGTACAGATAATATGTTGCAACGGCATCGGAGACGGAGTATTCGGCGAGTGTCTGGGGTCGCTCAGTCGCGTACGGTGTCATCAATTCGGGATCCAGCTCGTCTGGGTCGTATCCGAGCTTCGCGACAGTGACAGCTTTCAGGCCACGAGAACCTTGAGGTAGATACGAATCTCGGTTGACCCAATGGAAGCAGTCCATGTGCACACTGTAGTTACACTTGTACTGATCCTCGTTGTCCTTCTTCCATCCAATCTCTTGATACATATCAATTCCATTGATGCTAGCCCGTGCTTCCACAAAGGGCCAATCGAAAAAGTCACCGTTGTAAGTCGCAATTACGGTAGGCCGTGCTTCCTTGATGTGGAGGAAGAACCTCTCGATGACAGCCTTTTCATCAGGTTCGTTGAAAATCATAAAGGGGCCTGGGTATTCTGGTTTGGGTGTGTAGTCGAAGTCGCCAATGTCTTCTGAAAGGATTTGGCGGTTAGTAATTAAGAACCCTTGGCCATCAATCATGTAAGAAATCATGATGATCTGATCGGTGGCAGCGTCAGGGAATTTCAGAGGCAGCTTTGATGTTTCAATATCGTAAGCCATTACTACAGGTTCAGCCGGCAACGACCTCTCTTCGTTTGGGTAAATTTTGGTGACACCATGTTTGGCTTCAACAAAGTACCACTTTCCGGCTCGTATATCTGGGTGTCCAGGTCAGTAGGTGATTGACAAAGGTTCAAGGCAGAATGGAGGATTGTATGAAAGCAATAATCAGGGCAATGGTGAATAGTGGTCTCATGGCCTTTGAGGGCTCTGAAGTAGCAAATACTTGGTTGCAAACATCATGTAAAGCTTGTAGAAGAGTGTGGACAAGCGTTGATCATACCTAAATCTATCATTACTCGTACATGGTATGGTACATCATATTCTCTTATATCGACGATGAAGTCGCTCGCATCGGAAAGGGCAGTATTCATATTTCGGTCGTCATCTCGTGAGTCATCAAAAAGGTCGAAGTCACCATTTGAGCTGTTTCGTATTAGCTTGATCCTACCAAATATCAGTTGAGCACTTACGTTGCAACCTCGGCGTAGGCATCCATAGCATTCATATTCTTCTTGTTCTTTTCCGCAATAGGCATGATATCTTTTCTCGCAGCCATGAGGTCATTGACATTGGCAAACCTCAACTCCAGAAATGTCCTTCGGTAGCCGAGTAAGTGGTTGGGCATGTTGAGATCGTCTTTCTCAACTCTTCGAATCGACTTGACAACGCCACCTCCGGCAACCCTCTTGACCCATTCTTCAACCTCAGACTCTCGTCCCTTCTTGACAGCGATCAAGAAGTATGGGTCAAATTCCACAGTGGCTTTGAAGGTCGAGCCGTCTTCTTCGATGAAATAGCAGTCGACAGCGGCTCGACCCCCCGGTATCCGTTCGTCCTCTATAGATGTGGGTTGGATGTTGACTAGCCAGCCTTCTCTCTTCTTTCCGCTCTCATAACGCGCAAAGCCCATGTTCTCGTCAATGCTGTGTGCTAGCCGTGTTCGTTCCCATTTCTCGTCTGCCGACGTGGCCTCATTCCTGGACGAGGCCGCGAATGTGCGTGTCCGGTTGCCATGGTAGGCAACTTTGCCTCCGCGGCGGAAGCCCTTCTGAGGGCGACGAAGACTTGTGTTAGGCATCGAGTGTTCTGGGGGGCTCCCCAAAAGGAGTGTGGCTTAACGAGCAGTTGACGATGCTGGGTAACAGAGACTCGACATGGAGAGAGGGGAATTGTAAAAGAGCAGTTGGGAGACAGAAGAAGAAAAGAAATTGAGGGAAAAAAAGTTGTTTGCAAGGTCAACACTGAGCGGAGTGTATCGGTGGAACAAAGTAAATGAAGGGAGTCTCTAAAGACTGGACCGAGATTGGATAAATTGGCAACGTGAGACGCGTTTAGACGCGCCCTCGCGACGCGATTACACCCCACTTTACTTTAATGGATTTTCGACAGAGCAACGAGACGTGCACGGGCCATCAAAGCTCCCGCTACAAGCCTTGCTTGTCAAGCGTCATCGGTCTTATCCCACGTGCTTCTAAAGAAAGTCGAGATTTGGGTGTACGATCTTGTTTATGACACCGATTGCGTCGCACTTATAGCCAGGAATGGCCTCAAATCCACAGGAAGGGCAACCGATGCCCGGCGATAAGACCCTGCATGTCTGGTCGAAACCCATAGAGCAAAACGAAGCTACCACAGTCAACGGCGAGCATGGAGCGACACCGACGAATAATAGGCCAACTATTTCAGAAGCCGTTTCTATGATTAAGAAGGATGATTTTGCGAATGTTGCAAATACTCCTTGTGCTCGACAGGGCTTCATCACAGGAATAGCATCTGGTGCCGGTATTGGAGGATTGAGGTTCGTCCTCAAAGGTGAGTGGACAATGTTGAACTTTGGTTTAAGGCATGGTCTAAAAGGAGTGAAGGAAACCCCGGTAGCGCTGCGAACTGGGCTGTTGGAATGTTTGTTCTTGGAAGTATGGCATCATACGAATGGTGCCAGTACCTACGCCGCGAGGAACGTCGACAAATGAAACGACACATTGAGGTAGTGTCAGAGAGTAGGAGAGAGCAAGCAAGAAAGATCCAAGAGGCAAGGCGTGAGCACGACAAACTGGAGGCTGAAAAGAAGGCAGCAGTAAAGCCATGGTATAAGGTCTGGTGACCATCAGGCTGAGCACAGGCCTCTCCTATGTACTATTATTTGTGAAAGGGTGTGTATCTTATGGATTGGATATAGCTTGGAGATAACATCTCAAGCGCAAAAAAACAAACATAGACGAAAAGAGCAAGTATAAAGAAGTGCTTCCGTGAATTGGGCACCAAATCGTAGTAGTGCTATGATCTCTAAAGACCAGGGTATAAAGCGCCTTGATAAGGCCTTTGATGTACTCCGTATTTGCCAACGATCCCTTCAATTTTCCCCAACCGTGAATCTCCATGGAAGAACCATCAAATTTCTTCGTGATTGATACGCCGCTTTCTCCAAGCCGCCAGAATTAATAAACGCCAAAGGAATCGCAAAAAGAATCTATAGCCACAGCCAGCGTCCCAACAAGCGTTGGCACCAAATACTAAGGCTATCCTGTAGTGATCGCAACGTTCGAAGCCTCCGTATCCGTGAATCTGACCTTTCGCGGCGGTGACTGCTCCTCTGATCGTCCGAACTTGACCCCCGAACCACGACCGCGTCGCTGACTGCGTCGTGCTCGTGCCTCGCTCTCTTCTCGTTTGCGATACTCTGCCATCTGCTGTCTCCGTCTCATGGCGCGTGCATGCGCAAGAGCTGGTGTGGGTTTGAATCCGATACCGTTGATTCCAATACCGTCGTCATCCTCATCATCAGGATCGTAGATGGTGATCTCATCTTCATGCCACGTCAGCGCAGCTCTGACAGGGTCGACAATCTGGACCTCTTCTTCGTCTGGGTCCTCAAAAGGCCGCCGAGAAGGGCGCTTCATGCGGAGTGGCGGCGAGCCCGTTCTCTTTTTGACTCTCGATTTTGACTCAGAAAGCCTATTGATAGACGGGTATGCGTGATGCAGGCTCCCGTGGTTCTGCTTTTGTGGCCAGGGTTCTTCGTGCACGCGAGCTTTGAAAGGTTGCAGTGATTCCTCTGGTGGTAGCACAGACTTTCCGTCAAGACCGTCCACTTCTTGGACAGTTGGAGCTGCATCTACCTCGCTCATAATCTCATCGGGTTTCTGTCGCTTTCTCATCGACTTGTCCTCATCCATGAGATTATCACTGTCTTCGTTGCTCACTGTTGCCCCGCCCCCACTTTCCAGTGCAAGACCACGGAACTTGTGGGCAAGGACCCTTGATCGTGAGCTATCGCTGCCATCTTCTGTGTCTGCTTGAGTTGGGAGTGAAGAAGGGTGAGAGGAAGACGATAGAGGGTCATGCACAAAGGTGAATTGTATAGGAGATGCCCAGGTTTCTTCTCCACGCTTGCGTTTCGGGGTGCTAGAGATGTTTGCTGACGCGGTGGCCATGGCCATAATTCATTGTTTGGCAATTCAGGGCCAGGACGAGTCGAGCCGAGCCCAGCGCCGAGTAGATATTGTCGAAAGCAAAGTAGATAAATCGTTCTAGTTGTTGACGATGCCTTGTCGAGGTACGTTGAAGGGGGGATCAGTTAGTAGGGAGTTTGAGCTGAGTCGATGGCACCTGAACTATCGGTTTTGGTTGCGCAAGCACCACTTGCTACTTGTGACCTTCTGTCAGTACCTGACTTGCTTCACTAGTAATAAACTGTAAAAGGGAAGCGCGAGTGTGACTTGAGGGTATATTCCAATTGGACCTTTTATTCTGTGTTCCAATAATGCCCGAGAATGATAAGAATAGTATTGGATTTCTGTACTGCATGACTACGAATACAAAGCCAAGTAGGTAAGTATCAAGTTCGTAAGAGCCTCGTGATTAACCCGCAAATTCAGCGTCACATTCGGACTTTCGGGTCACGTTGGATCTGGTTGGGCCAGCATCATATCGTAGATCTGCCGCTGATCGCCAAGTCTCAGATGTTTAGAGCATGATAATAGAATCCTAGCATGGCCAACTTGCATGATAATGAAATATGAATCTGTACAGTTGTTATATAGAAATTTGTACTACCTATGTAAAGACCCTCTTACGCCAAAGCTATCTGATGCCGGATGCGGCGTCGTCTTACAGAGTATGATAGCCACTCCAAATCCATACCCTAACGCCATTGTTCCCCCATGTCAAACCACCCCAACACCACTAATGGCAGATCTCAGACCACTGTGCCATCCATTCCGGTGGCTTTGTTGTATAAAATCTG